>NC_060173.1:72893852-73193852 GCF_021184085.1 Oncorhynchus gorbuscha
TTCATCCCAAAGGTGTTTGATGGAAGCACATAAATGTCTAGAATGTCAGTGTATGCTGAAGCGTTTAGATTTCCCTTCACTGGAACTAAGGGACCTAGCCCAAACCCTGATAAACAGCCCCAGACCATTATTCCTCCTCCACCAAACTTTACAGATGGCACACTGCATTGGGGCGTGTAGCATTCTCCTGACACCTACCAAACACAGATTAGTTCGTCTGACTGCCAGATAGTGAAGCATGATTATTCACTCCAGTAAACATGTTTCCACTGCTCCAGAGTTCAATGGTAGCGAGCTTTACACCACTCCAGCCAACGCTTGGCATTGCGCATGGTGATCTTAGACTTGTGTGCGGCTGCTCGGCCTTGGAAACCCATTTCGTGAAGCTCCCGACGAACAGTTCTTGTGCTGACGTTGCTTCCAAAGGCAGTTTTCTTTATTTAATTTTACCTTTATTTAACCAGGCAAATCAGTTAAGAACATATTCTTATTTTCAATGACGGCCTGGGAACAGTGGGTCAACTGCCTGTTCAGGGGCAGAACGACAGATGTACCTTGTCAGCTCGGGGGTTTGAACTCGCAACCTTCCGGTTACTAGTCCAACGCTCTAACCACTAGGCTACGCTGCCGCCCCAGGTTTGGAACTCGGTAGCGAGTGTTGCAACCAGGGATTGATGATTTTCTTTACACACTTCAGCACTCAGCGGTCCCGTTCTCTGGGGTTGTGTGGCCTACCACTTCGCGGCTGAGCCATTTCCACGTCAGGATAACAACACTTACAGTTGACTGGGGCAGCTCTAGCAGGGCAGAAATTTGACCAACTGACTTGTTGGAAAGGTGGCATCCTATGACGGTGCCACGTTGAAAGTCACTGAGCTCTTCAGTAAAGGCTATTCTACTGCCAATGTTGGTCTATGGAGATTGCATGACTGTGCTTGATTTTATGCACCTGTCAGCAACGGGTGTGACTGAAATAGCCGAATACACTCATTTGAATGGAATGGGTGTCCACATACTTATATACAGTATAGTGTATATACACTGCTCAAAAAAATAAAGGGAACACTAAAATAACACATCCTAGATCTGAATGAATGAAATATTCTTATGAAATACTTTTTTCTTTACATAGTTGAATGTGCTGACAACAAAATCACACAAAAAATGATCAATGGAAATCAAATTTATCAACCCATGGAGGTCTGGATTTGGAGTCACACTCAAAATTAAAGTGCAAAACCACACTACAGGCTGATCCAACTTTGATGTAATGTCCTTAAAACAAGTCAAAATGAGGCTCAGTAGTGTGTTTCTGGGCAATGCCTGGGCATGCTCCAGATGAGGTGGCGGATGGTCTCCTGGGGGATCTCCTCCCAGACCTGAACAGTCTGTGGTGCAACGTGGCGTTGGTGGATGGAGCGAGACATGATGTCCCAGATGTGCTCAATTGGATTCAGGTCTGGGGAAGGGGTGAGCCAGTCCATAGCATCATTGCCTTCCTCTTGCAGGAACTGCTGACACACTCCAGCCACATGAGGACTAGCATTGTCTTGCATTAGGAGGAACCCAGGGCCAACCACACCAGCATATGGTCTCACAAGGGGTCTGAGGATCTCATTTCGGTACCTAATGGCAGGCAGACTACCTCTGGCGAGCACATGGAGGGCTGTGCGGTCCCCCAAAGAAATGCCGTCCCGACCCACACCATGACTGACCCACCGCCAAACCGGTCATGCTGGAGGATGTTCCAGGCAGCAGAACGTTCTCCACGGCGTCTCCAGACTGTCACGTCTGTCACGTGCTCAGTGTGAACCTGCTTTCATCTGTGAAGAGCACAGGGCACCAGTGGCGAATTTGCCAATCTTGGTGTTCTATGGCCCTCATACCACCCTCGTGGAGTCTGTTTCTGACTGTTTGAGCAGACACATGCACATTTGTGGCCTGCTGGAGGTCATTTTACAGGGCTCTGGCAGTGCTCCTCCTGCTCCTCCTTGCACAAAGGCGGGGGTAGCGGTCCTGCTGCTGGGTTGTTGCCCTCCTACGGCCTCCTCCACGTCTCCTGATGTACTGGCCCGTCTCCTGGTAGCGCCTCCATGCTCTGGACACTACGCTGACAGACACAGCAAAGATTCTTGCCACATCTCGCATTGATGTGTCATCCTTGATGAGCTGCACTACCTGAGCCACTTGTGTGGGTTGTGGACTCCGTCTCATGCTACCACTAGAGTGAAAGCACCGCCAGCATTCAAAAGTGACCAAAACATCAGCCAGGAAGCATAGGAACTGAGATGTGGTCTGTGGTCCCCACCTGCAGAACCACTCCTTTATTGGGGGTGTCTTGCTAAATGCCTATAATTTCCACCTGTTGTCTATTCCATTTGCACAACAGCGTGTGAAATTTATTGTCAATCAGTTTTGCTTCCTAAGTGGACAGTTTGATTTCACAGAAGTGTGATTGACTTGGAGTTACATTGTGTTGTTTAAGTGTTCCCTTTATTTTTTTGAGCAGTGCATATTTGCTACCGCTCAAGTAAAAAAAATGATTGGTCCACCAACAGCCTAACAACCAACCAATCAACCAGTCGACTAAATGGGGTCAGCCCTAGTTCTGCGAGTTTAATATAATGCTTTTACAGACCAAGTTATTCAGTGGCAACATACAGTACCTGTCTGTATAACATGATATGAGACATATGTCTGGCGTTAGAATCTGTGAAACTGATGTCATAATAATCTTGGTACCAAAGAGCGCTGTATACTCTGTGTCATGTCATTTATCAGTATGACACACATTTGTGTCAAAAAGCGCTGCTTACAAAGACTGTCAAGATAGGGTATGTACAGTTAATGTCGGAAGTTTACATACACTTAGGTTGGATTCATTAAAACTCATTTTTCAACCACTCCGCAAATTTCTTGTTAACAAACTAGAGTTTTGGCAAGATGGTTAGGACATCTACTTTGTGCATGACACAAGTCATTTTTCCAACAATTGTTTATAGACAGATTATTTCACTTATAATTCACTGTATCACAATTCCAGTGGGTCAGAAGTTTACATACACTAAGTTGACTGTGCCTTTAAACAGCTTGGAAAATTCCAGAAAATGATGTCATGGCTTTCTGAATTGTGTTTAAAGGCACAATTCATAATTTGAGTGAATTGGAGGTGTACCTGTGGATGTATTTCAAGGCCTTCCTTCAAACTCAGTGCCTCTTTGCTTGACATGGGAAAATCAAAAGAAATCAGACAAAATTGTAGACCTCCACAAGTCTGGTTCATCCTTGGGAGCAATTTCCAAATGCCTGAAGGTACCACGTACATCTATACAAACAATAGTACACAAGTATAAACACCATGGGACCACGTAGACATCATACCGCTCAGGAAGGAGACGTGTTCTGTCTCCTAGAGATGAACGTACTTTGGTGTGAAAAGTGCAAATCATTACCAAACAACAGCAAAGGACCTTGTGAAGATGCTGGAGGAAACTGGTACAAAAGTATCTATAACCAGAGTAAAACAAGTCCTTTGTCGACATAACCTGAAAGGCCGCTCAGCAAGGAAGAAGCCACTGCTCCAAAACCACCATAAATAAGCCAGACTAAGGTTTGCAACTGCACATGTGGACACAGATCGTACTTTTTGGGGAAATGTCCTCTGGTCTGATGAAACAAAAATGTTTGGCCATAATGACCATCGTTATGTTTGGAGGAAAAGGGGGAGGCTTGCAAGCCGAAGAACACCATCCCAACCATGAAGCACGTGGGTGGCAGCATCATGTTGTGGGGGTGCTTTGCTGCAGGAGGGACTGGTGCACTTCACAAAATAGATGGCTTCATGAGGATGGAAAATGTGGATATATTGAAGAAACATCTCAAGACATCAGTCAGGAAGTTAAAACTTGGTCGCAAATGGGTCTTCCAAATGGACAATGACCCCAAGCATACATCCAAAGTTGTGGCAAAATGGCTTAAGGACAACAAAGTTAATGTTTTGGAGTGGCCATCACAAAGCCCTGACCTCAATCCTATTGAACATTTTTGGGCAGAACTGAAAAAGTGTGTGCGAGCAAAGAGGCCTACAAACCTGACTCAGTTACACCAGCTCTGTCAGGAGGAATGGGCCAAAATTCACCCAACTTATTGTGGGAAGCGTGTGGAAGGCTACCCAAAACGTTTGACCCAAGTTAAACAATTTAAAGGCAATGCTACTAAATACTAATTGAGTGCATGTAAACTTCTGACCCACTGGGAATGTGATGAAATAAATAAAAGCAGAAATAAATAATCCTCTCTACTATTATTCTGACATTTCACATTCTTAAAATAAAGTGGTGACCCTAACTGACCTAAGACAGGGTGTATGTAAACTTCCGACTTCAACTGTTGGTCAGATACTGAAAGAGGAGCTTTTTTTTACATCTTAAAGGCCTTTCGAATTAGAAAATATCTCTATAGAAACTTCTGAAGCAGCCCCGTCAAGAAATAGGCACACAGTTTCAAAATAACCTTCTTTAAAAGTTGTCATGTGTGAGATCATGCCTCGATATAGAAGCTTAAGTCACTTTTTTATGTTTGACTATGTAGATAGGTCTACTGAAATTAAATGGAAAGTAATAGATATTGTCACCCAGCAATGGGATTTGTAAAACAGACTCTTAAAACAACCCTCTGAACTAGTCACAAAGGTTGTAGGATGTTAGATAGTGGCTAAGCATGACAATGGAGAGCATTTTTTTCTGGTTTCCACTTGCTATTAGTCTTCTATGCTCATCTGACGACTGACTCAAGGTTGATGTTGTTTAGCGCACAATGCTTTTGGATAGGATTTGGATGTGGAGACCTGTTCCTAAATCGGTTGTTAGTCAGGAAGTAACCATAGCCCGCCACTCTCAATGTCTGTCAGGATGTTCACCATGGAAATGGCACGCAACAAGCATTCTACAGCGACCCCAACATTCTCTATCTGTCACTCCATCGCTACGACGATGGCAACTTCTTCCCCGGCAGTGGAGCGCCTGATGAGGTGAGTGTATGTGTGTGCGTTGTTTCCCCCATGATTTTTTTCAGCAGCATTGGCAACGTTAGTGTTTTTTTGGGGGGGTGGCGCTATTTTTCTGCAATTCTAAATGTTTTGTCATGGGGCTGAGAGACAAATTGCAGTTTCAAAGCAAAATGTCCTGCTATTCAACACATTTTGCAATGGCGTTGAGATACCGTTTTACAGTTCAAAAGCTAGTTTCCTGCAATTCTACACAGTTTGTCATGGGACTGAGAGAACAGTTGCAGTTTTAAAGCTGATTCCCTGTAATTCTACACATTTTGCCATGGGGCAGAATTTTTTTTCAACACCAATGCTTTACTCTTGATAATGAAAAACGATGTACTGAAGCGTATGGTTCTTGTCACTTTCCCCAAATCCCCAGGTTTTCCTGAATTTCTGGTTGGAGGATTTCTGACTTATTCCCTCCTGATTCCAGGATCTTCCCGGAATCAGGAGGGGGAACCTTGGAATTTTTTGAAAGTTATAGCAATTTTGCCAATTGGTAACCACTCACTAAGTTGAACACTGATCATCAAATGAAATGGTGGCCGTGTTTCACCATTCAGTCAAACACCGGGCACTATAATTTCTGCCATCCCTGGCTCAATAACCAATAATGACCAGAAAATAGATTTTTGGAAATGTTCCTGTTATTCACAGTCAAATTGCCAACATAAAGAAAACTCAAAGGTTGTTGGCTCTCCCCTAATAATTACTACAATATTGACAGTAGTCCTATCCTAGCATTTCCTGATACATGTTTTTTTTAAGGATGAGGCCAACCGCCACTTAGTTCAGATTATTGAGGTTGTTTGTAAACTGCTCAGACTTAATGTAAAAGTGTGTGTTGCGTGCATATAATAGTGTGTGCTCTTGCCTGGCAGCTGTAATCTGAGCTTTGACAGGTAAATAGCAGGAATCTCGGCAGTCTTTTCCTAGAGATACTACATATATTACTAGAAAGGTTCGATATGGTCCCTCTACAGTGGAATGGTCAATCAATGTTCAGATGTTACGGTGTATGGTGTGTGTAATTTTGCCTGTTGAGTGCCTGTTGAGTGCCTGTTGTGTGCCTGTTGTGTGCCTGTTGTGTGCCTGTTGAGTGCCTGTTGAGTGCCTGTTGTGTGCCTGTTGTGTGCCTGTTGAGTGCCTGTTGAGTGCCTGTTGAGTGCCTGTTGTGTGCCTGTTGAGTGCCTGTTGAGTGCCTGTTGAGTGCCTGTTGTGTGCCTGTTGTGTGCCTGTTGAGTGCCTGTTGTGTGCCTGTTGTGTTTCTGTTGAGTGCCTGTTGAGTGCCTGTTGAGTGCCTGTTGAGTGCCTGTTGTGTGCCTGTTGTGTGCCTGTTGTGTGCCTGTTGAGTGCCTGTTGTGTGCCTGTTGTGTGCCTGTTGTGTGCCTGTTGAGTGCCTGTTGAGTGCCTGTTGTGTGCCTGTTGTGTGCCTGTTGAGTGCCTGTTGAGTGCCTGTTGTGTGCCTGTTGAGTGCCTGTTGTGTGCCTGTTGAGTGCCTGTTGTGTGCCTGTTGAGTGCCTGTTGAGTGCCTGTTGTGTGCCTGTTGTGTGCCTGTTGAGTGCCTGTTGTGTGCCTGTTGTGTGCCTGTTGAGTGCCTGTTGTGTGCCTGTTGTGTGCCTGTTGAGTGCCTGTTGTGTGCCTGTTGTGTTCCTGTTGTGTGCCTGTTGAGTGCCTGTTGAGTGCCTGTTGTGTGCCTGTTGAGTGCCTGTTGTGTGCCTGTTGAGTGCCTGTTGTGTGCCTGTTGTGTGCCTGTTGTGTGCCTGTTGTGTGCGTGACTAACCTATGTTGTGTTGTTTGTGTTGTAGGTGGGCACTGGGGCAGGCATGGGCTTCAATGTGAACATGGCTTTCACTGGGGGGCTAGAACCACCCATGGGAGACGCAGAGTACCTGGCTGCCTTCAGGTAACACACAAACACAGACTAGCTACCACAGAGTATGGTGATGTTTTCTTAAGCTGGGAACACCAGCGCATGAAAACCGAAGAGTGAAAAAGCAAGAAAATGAGGGGCCTGTTTAGTGGGGAATTTGCAGCGGTGGGGGTTGGCTGTTGGAGTGTGGAGTGCTTAGGGAGCACTCGATTGAGGAGAGGGTTGTATTTCATCAGGCTGAATGTCCCAGTGGTCTATCTGTCCTGACGGTTCCCACCTCTGGAACCATATACAGTGGGATTCCAAAGAATTGACACTTTTGATAAAGAGGTGAAATAATGAGTGTATAAAATAAATCATTCAAATACTGAAATATATTGAGAGTATGAGATATTTATGAGTGAGAAAGTCAGTGAAGGTCAAAGATCATACCCCCAAGACATGCTAGCCACCCCTGTTATTGGTAATGGTGAGAGGTTAGCATGTCTTGGGGGTATGATCTTTGACCCTCTGTGACTTTCTCACTCATTATTATTCATGATTTATTCAGGATTATCCATAATCATGGTAGCATCTGCATTAATGTAGAAGTGTTTAGAAACATATTCTATTTTTATTTATAATCAAATTTACTAGGAATATGGGACCAAATACTAAACTTTTGACTACTTTAATTATTATCATAATTTTGACTCATACCTTTTTGGAGAAAACAAATATATATATACTTGTTAAGCAAAATGTCTTTCTCTGAGCATTTATATTATTATAAAATAATATAATTTCCCACTTTTTTGGAGCATGCAATATAGCACAGTATTTGAATGATTTATTTTATACTGTCATTATTGCTCATCTTTATCAAGGGTGTCAATCATTTTGGACCCCACTGTACACCCTACTGTCAGGCCGCAAGTCTACAGACACACATTAAAGGGATAATTCACTCTGATATCACTCACTGCCTTCTTGCCTTTAATGTAAATGATACCCTGCGTTGTCTATGTCCACAGCTTTCAACTTAAGCCGAAGTGACTGATACAGTAAGCTATTGTTAGCCGTTAGGATTGGAACGTAGTACATAGAAATGGTTGATCGCAGACTCGGGACAACACTAGATTCTTTTTAGAGAGAAAAAAACTAAAGGACTACGAAAACGGATTGGGCAAATTATGTCAAATATCCCTGATGTTCACAAATACAACCACGTTAACGTCATTTGGAGTCAAACCTCGGTCAAATACATATGTCAAATAGTTCCATACGATTCAGGTGCACTTGATTAATTTGCCCTGTACAATGGAACCAAATAAATAGTCCCAAAAGGGTACATATTGTCCACACATTGTCTATTTTAGAGTAATATCTATTCACATGATACACTACATCAACGTTACATCTCATCCAGAGCAGAAGTACTGAGAGAATTTCATCTGGGGGGAAAAGAACATGGTTCACCATGACTGTGTGAAAAGCTCCAGTCCAAAAATAACAGTAAGTGGGTTCTATATGGCTGAGAGGCCATGAAACATGAAGTATGATGTGTTGTAGTGCACGGCCGAGGCAAGGCTTTGTGGCGGCCTCTCTTATCTGCCAAGCAGGCTGATGCCATGGCTGAACTCCATTAGGTCCGCTGTCTGGGGCTATTTATAACCCACCTACACACTCGCACTGTACACACACATAATGCGAGCAAGCACATATAGACACACAACACAAACACACGAGAAAACACAAACACCACTCGAAACTCATGCACGCATGCTCACAGGCACCAATGTGTGCATACACACACTCACCCACCCACCAATGAATGCACGCATACACTCACAAACTCAGACATATGGTGGGAATGCCCGGGCAGAGGGCAATTCGCGACGCCCCACTTTGAAGATGAGCTGTCTGAGCTGCCGGTACCAGTAGACACACATCAAGCCTCTCTCACTCTCTCACTCTCACTCACTCACTCACTCACTCAATGGCTGGCTGCACACTATGCTATGATAACCAGGATACCGTGCCCCCCTAATGTACCCCAGATCTCAATCTCCACATACAGTTGAAGTCGGAAGTTTACATACACCTTAGCCAAATACATTTAAACTCCGTTTTTCACAATTCCTGACATTTAATCCTAGTAAAAATTTCCTGTCTTAGGTCAGTTAGGATCACCACTTTATTTTAAGAATGTGAAATGTCAGAATAGAAGTAGAGAGAATTATTTATTTCAGCTTTTATTTCTTTCATCACATTCCCAGTGGGTCAGAAGTTTACATACGCTCAATTAGTATTTGGTAGCATTGCCTTTAAATTGTTGAACTTGGGTGAAATGTTTCGGGGAGCCTTCCACATGCTTCCCACAATAAGTTGCGTGAATTTTGGCCCATTCCTCCTGACAGAGCTGATGTAACTGAGTCAGATTTGTAGGGCTGCTTGCTCGCAAACGCTTTTTCAGTTCTTCCCACAAATTTTCTATAGGATTAAGGTCCGGGCTTTGTGATGGCCACTCCGATACCTTGACTTCGTTGTCCTTAAGCCAACTTGTATGCTTTGGGTAATTGTCCATTTGGAAGACCCATTTGCGGCCATGCTTTAAATTCCTGACTGATGTCTTTAGATGTTGCTTCAATATATGCACATCATTTTATTCCCTCATGATGCCATCGATTTTGTGAAGTGCACCAATCCCCCTTGCAGCAAAGCACCCCCACAACATGATGCTTCCACCCCTGTGCTTCACGGTTGGGATGGTGTTCTTCCGCTTGCAAGCCTCCCCCTTTTTCCTCCAAACATAACGATGGTCATTATGGCCAAACAGTTCTATTTTTGTTTCATCAGACCAGAGGACATTTCTTCAAAACTACGATCTTTGTCCCCATGTGCAGTTGCATACTTTAGTCTGGCTTTTTTATGGCAGTTTTGGAGCAGTGGCTTCTTCCTTGCTGAGTGGCCTTATAGGTTATGTCGATATAGGACTCGTTTTACTGTGGATATAGATGCTTTTGTACCTGTTTCCTCCAGCATCTTCACAAGGTCCTTTGCTGTTGTTCTGGGATTGAATTGCACTTTTCGCACCAAAGTGCGTTCATCTCTAGGAGACAGAATGCGTCTCCTTCCTGAGCGGTAAGACGACTACGTGGTCCTATGGTGTTTATACTTGCGTACTATTGTTTGTACAGATGAAGGTGGTACCTTCAGGCATTTGGAAATTGCTCCCAAGGATGAACCAGACTTGTGGAGGTCTACAAGTTTTTTTCTGAGGTCTTAGCTGATTTCTTTCGATTTTCCCATGATGTCAAGCAAAGAGGCACTGAGTTTGAAGGAAGACCTTGAAATACATCCACAGGTACACTGAAACTCAAATGGCCCAAATTATGTCAATTAGCCTATCAGAAGATTCTAAAGCCATGACATCATTTTCTGGAATTTTCCAAGCTGTTTAAAGGAACTGTCAACTTAGTGTATGTAAACTTCTGACCCACTGGAATTGTGAAACAGTGAATTATAACTGAAATAATCTGCCTGCAAACAATTGTTGAAAAAATTACTTGTGTCATGCACAAAGCAGATGTCCTAACCAACTTGCCAAAAATATAGTTTGTCAACAAGAGATTTGTGGAGCGGTTTAAAAACGAGTTTTAATGACTCCGACCTAAGTGTACCTAAACCTCCGACTTCAACTGTAACCCTGCTCCTCACCTAACCCCAAACCTGGCCCTCTCACATCCAAGGCAGATGGAGCACGTGCTGTACAAGCCACAAGTATCATATATGCCATATGGATTTACACAGCATTTGAGATGTGGAACATGATACAGATCAGGGTGCAACTGTACCTACGACATATTATTATACAGTATATATACAATACGTGAAAAACCCCTGTGTCCCTACCATCTGCATCACCTGTAGCCCATCTTCAGGTAGTGTCTCTTTTGTTGTTGTAAGAGCCATTTAAAGCAAAATGTTATGCGTTGCTCAAATCTATCCTTTGTTGTTGTTTCTCAACCAAGCAAGAAGAGTAGCTCCCCCTTAAATGTATAGAAGCCAGTGTCACCCAACACCAGTCTTTCTGGTAAAGGAATTGGGAAACTACAGCGAACTGGTGCCAAAATGTCTTCCGTCCTACCCGTGTTGGCTCAGTGTAAAGTGGATCTTTTGGAAGCTACATTTGGAAACTTCTTAAGATTCTGACAATGAATTGTTAGGAACCATCCTGCCCCATTATGTTGATGCTGCAAGTGATAGAACTGCAAGACCAACTGTTTGGAAAGGGTGAGACAGCTTGTTTGTTGATACTCTGTGACACTGTAGTAGTTCGGGCCAGAAAAGCGTATGTTGTCGCTCCTCACGCTGTTGTCACGCCTCATGTATCTTGGCATCCATTGGCTGTTTTTCTCTACAGCAGTATAACCAGTGCTTCATTTCATCCTGCTGGAACAGGATCCGGCACCTCTCAGCTTTGGACCGTTTCATTCCGGAACCTATTTGTCAGGATCTGATACCTCTCGCAGCATGATATTTTTTCTCTCTCACTGCTTGTAAATGTAGTCTAATAAAAGCCTTTAGAGTTCATTCGAGTTGCCTCTTTGTTAATTCCCCTTCCCCACAACAACAGAAAACGTCATGTGAAAAGGTAGTTTTTCAGCCACGGCAGATATTCTAAAAGTTGATTCGGTTATATAGTCCTCCAGCAATGACCTGACAGGCTGACAGCGAGCAAAGTTCATGACCTTTATGAGATACTGTAAGTGATTGATACAACCTTAACTTTACTCCCTAGCTTCGCCTCAACCTCTGACAGGCTAGGTGGAAATTCCACCATATTGCTTACACCTATCCAAACCCATGAGATCTACACAAGTAGATCGGGAGAGAGGGTAATTGATTTGATATGTTTTCTTTGGCAATGTCAATTCTTACACATTCCATGTCAATAAATATTCTTGAATTGAACTAAGAGAAGGCGTACGTGGCTCTTCCCCTTATGTCACTCAGCTGGCCCCTGGCGCTTTTCAATTCCACAGTGCGGAAGTGAGAGTCTCTCCTCGGCCTCTCTGATTAACAGAACCCAGAGGAATAAGGCCAGCATAGCCCAACAGTCCATATATCCGCTCTCCCTCTGTCTCATTCTATGTCTTTCTATCTCTCTCTCAAGCACAGGAACACACAAACACATACACACTTACTCTCTCTCTCTCACACACACACACACACACACACACACACACACACACACACACACACACACACACACACACACACACACACACACACACACACACACACACACACACACACACACACACACACACACACACACACATAAACACACAAACCATACACACACGCACACATCCTCCCCATCTCACTCCTTATTTTATCTCTTGTTTTGTAAGCAGCATATTCTCCCCCTTTCTCTCTCTCTCTCTCTCTCTCTCTCTCTCTCTCTCTCTCTCTCTCTCTCTCTCTCTCTCTCTCTCTCTCTGTGTGTGTAAGAGGATGCCTGCCTTGCGGGCGTCATCTTCTAATTTCTTCACAGCCAGTGCCACGTTGCATTTGCAGGGGATCAAGCCAGACTCCAGAAAGAGAGAGAAAAAAAGATAAGAAAATGGTCCCTAATGAAAACCAGAAGCACCGTCTCTTTCTCCCTCTCGCTCCCTCTCTCACCATGAACTTGGAAACGGAGAGGAGAATTGAGCTTAATTCAAACCAGCTCTCCGCAACGCCAGATGACAAGGCTTTGAAGTGTGTGTGTGTGTGTGTGTGTGTGTGTGTGTGTGTGTGTGTGTGTGTGTGTGTGTGTGTGTGTGTGTGTGTGTGTGTGTGTGTGTGTGTCTGTCTGTGTATGTGTTTTCTACCCTGTCTCTTTGCCTGCTCTCCCATGCTTTTTTGTGAACGGTCGGAAAAGCCTTTGAGCCTAACATGTAGGCATGGCTAGCGTTAACCCTTTGTTGGTTAGTAGGTTTGGGAGGTATTGTGTCCTGGGGGGGTGGTCTATTTTACTACCCGAGCCGGTCTTGGCGTGCCCCTCCTGGGTGGATTAGGCCGGACGGTGAGGATGGATCTCTTTTCGGGTGCCTGGCAGTCGACGGTTCTACTTCTAAGCTCCCGCAATCGGTCTCAGTCCATCGCAGGGGGAATATGTACATGAGTTATTGCTAATTAGCGATTGTAAACTGAAGTCATGTGTATCCAGTCAAGCTATATCCTCTTCCTCCTCATTTGCTGTTTACGCAGTCCACATGAAAACACACACACACACACACACACACACACACACACACACACACACACACACACACACACACACACACACACACACACACACACACACACACACACACACACACACACACACACACACACACAAGGGATGAAAAAGAGGAGTGGAAGATGGAGAGAGTTCCTAGAGAGGGAGGTTTCCCTGTTTCTTGTCAATGCCTGCCACTGAGGGAAAAGCTGCCTCCATTCTGAAAGAGGTGTGTGTGCGCGCGCTCGTGTTTGAGTGTTAGTGAGTCTGCATATCTTATCACTCAGCGCAGTGAGAGAACGGATGCCATTTTGAGAACTTGGGTGAACTATTTGTGAACAAAGTCCCCTACACAAAGACTCAATCCCCCAAAAAGTGTTCATCTACGGCAGCACTCTGACCAAATCTCCCACCTCCGTCTAGTCTATTCTCTCCCAAACTCTAAGCCCACAACCTCACTGGGTAAAGAAGGTAAAGAAAACAGTGCAGATGAAAGAGAGAGAGACGTGGCTCATCTCGTCTTCTCATATCGGTGAAAAATCCAATAGCTACAGGAATGCCCCAGTAAAGATCAGAGGAGAAGGAATAGCAGACTCCAGAGCCAACTCTATGGGAAAGTTGACGTGTTGGGCGACCCCTTCCTGCGGAACTGATCTTCGGGGTTTCGGTGGGTTCGGGAGCTTTATAGGTCGAGCGCATTGAGTAGTCACAGAGGTGGCGGTGTTATCTTCGCAGAAATGCCAGAGAGGACGAATTACAAATTAAATCAAATTGTATTTGTCACATGCGGCGAATACGACAGGTGTAGACCTTACCGTGAAAGGCTTACTTACAAGCCAATATCCAACCATGCAGTTCCAGAAATAGAGTTAATAAAATATTTACTAAATAAACTAAAGTATTTTTAAAAAATCTATTAAATCAAAAAGTAACACAAGGAATTTACATAAGAATAGCGAGGCTATATACAGGGGGTACTGGTAGCGAGTCAATGCGCTGGCGGGTGTGTCTACGTGGTACCTATACGTGTGTTTGTGTGAGAGAGAGAGAGTCTTGAGTGTGTGTGTTGGCGTGTGATGAGGATATTACAGTGGGTCAGGGGGATTTATGTTAGGCCTGACTGTCTCAGAAGAAAGAGGTGTTCAACCCTGAGGCTTAGCAGGTCCTCCCAAGCATGCTCCCCCACAGTGTCGGGACACACACACACACACACACACACACACACACACACACACACACACACACACACACACACACACACACACACACACACACACACACACACTGTCTCACAGCAATACACAGACACACATGCACACAATCTAACCAAGGTCCATGCCTTGAGGAACTAAATGTGCAACAGGTAATACAGAAACACGTTGTAAGTACTTTTTATTCAACTTTATTTTTATTTAAAGGCACAATGTGTAAAAATCGCTCTGCATTACCTAGTTGCCAAAAATTCTGAAATGTTCCCCTAATTTCAGTTTGCGACAAAACAAGCAATGTAAAGTATAGAAAATCATTGTACCATCTAAACCGAAGGTAAAAAGACGCAAAAACAAAATGTAGAAATAGTACACATAGAACGGATCTACCGCTTATCTGACTTTCAATGAGAAGGACGGATGTATACAGTACCTCACATTTTTATGTGAATTTGGTTAAAAGGCACACAAAGCTACATATTGCGCCTTTAATCTGAACAAACACATTCGGTGCGACTGCGTGCCTTGGCAGAGCAGAACAGTATACATTTTCCCTCAACATCGAAAGCACACCTCAGCGACGACACTTTACAGGCAGGAACTAGCTGATGGAGGCAGGAAGGTTTCTGGATCCCACCCTACAAACCCAGGATGTCCCGTAGCTAAGACGGTGTCGTAAATCTAGTTAAAACTCGTTATCCGCTAGCCTTATTAACCAAGCCTTTTTCATCTACCACATAGATATCCACTGATTCACTCCATAGCAGGCCTATAAAAAAAACACTTGTTTCCACTCACACTGGCTTTCTAATGGATCGCTGTGGCTTTCCCAAGGTTGTCGTCTGTTTTAGAGAGGGGTTGTGGGGGGGGGTTGATGATGCGTGCAGTTTTTGATTGAGGCTTGACGTGTGTGTGTGTGGTGTGTGTGTGTATGTGCGCTTTAAAGCAGCTGAACAAATACTTCCATAACAGTACTGCTTTCTCGTTGCATCTCTTTAGATGTATTTCTACCACCAAGGTATGCTTCCATTCTCTACTCATCCTCTCATTTGGTCTCATTCATTATGTCCTTCACCTCCTCACTCTGTCACTTTTTATTTATTTTACCTTTATTTAAACTAGGCAAGTCAGCTAAGAACAAATTATTATCTACAATGACGGCCTACCACGGCCAAAACCTAACCCAGACGACGCTGGGCCAATTGTGCTCTGCACTATGGGACTCCCAATCACAGCTATTTGTGATACAGCCTGGAATCGAACCAGGGTCTGTAGTGACGCCTCTAGCACTGAGATGCAGTGCCTTAGACCGCTGCGCCACTCGGGAGCTCTTACTCATTCTCTTCACCCAAGTGCCAGAGGCATGCTGACACAGTCAGTGACGCACACTCTCCTCTGTGTATCTCAGCTGTCTGAGGTACCGAGCCTCCTAAAAATACCTCCTCTCTCTCTTGGGGGAAGGCTGCCACTGCAGACAGCTGTGTGTGTGTGGGAGAGGGGGGGGGGGGGGCGTGGTTTGCTCAGTGGAGGCCTATAATTGTGGCGGCGATAGCGGAATGGAAGGAAAGCGGGCTCAGGAGCTTTGGGCATGCTACCCGCTCACCCGCCACGCCCGCAGCCAGGAGACAAGCGCCGTGTTCTTGAGGTCAGCAAAGTAGAGGGTTACTACAACACGGCCTTGAGCCACCTCTCTGTCGCACCAAAACCCTGCCTACCCAAATACTGGACGGCCCCAAAAAGCAGGCAGTGTACAGCTACACTGGAAGAGCTATTCATGCTGTCAATCAGAGAAGTCCCCACAGCGAATAAACAGTATGATTACAAACGTCTACACAATGCTGTCACTGTCGCCGACAACTTCACAACACTGACACATCACAGGCGCATTCCTTTTGCAACTTCACCTACGCAATATTGACAGCCTATCAGTAAAAGGAACAGCCATCCCAGATAAACCCGGTGGCAGCCACACAACCACAGCACAAAAGAGAAATTCGACTTAACCAAATTGTATTTCTACACCTGGAAAGAGCATGTTTAACAACAGTCGTGATACGGAGGAAAGGATTGATCACTTTCTATGCGTCACCCGTGTATAACGCATGATGAGCGCAATTACATGCACAATGCACGTATGTGGTTCAGTGAAAAGCTTGATGAGTACGACCAAAACACTGAATTCACTATCTATCTATTTTCCTTCCACCAGCTGTGGGAGAGCGGGTGGATTCTAAGGTCTCACTCCGCCCACCCACAGAGCCATCGACACAGACCAACGACGTATCGCCCCCTCAGAACTACAGTATCATTATGTATTCAATTCCTCCCATTCACTTTTACTTCTCCCCTGACATGTGACCTGAGTTCTTCCTTTCTCTCCCTGTGTCGTTCGGGGGTTTCTATGGCTCAGTTTTGTTGGAGCTTGTGGTTCTCAAAACCAGATATGTGGCTTTGATTCCTGTATAGGGGGTTATGTACTGTTATGTGTTGTTCACTGACTGTTTGGATGAAGGTGGCTGCTAAATGAGCAGGTACATTGCACTGTAAGTGGCTCATTGGCTATATTTAAGTCATGTAGCAGACTCTCTTATCCAATCAACTTAGAGGAACAATTAGTGCCTTGCTCGAGGGCACATCAACAGACTTTTTTTCACCTTGTTGGCTCTAAGATTCGAACCAGCAAGCTTTCAGTTACTTGCCCAATGCTCTGGATTCACCAGAGTCGGTCAATGTTATGCAAAGAGCAGGTGTCCTTAATGTTTTGTACGCTCAGTGTATGTGATCATATACAAATGTAAGCAAGGTTTGAAACGGTCTGTTGCAGTCTGCAAATGACTTGTAATTATGTTCTGGCCTCCTGACAATCCACACAAGAACAAATTGGCCCGGGGCTGAATCTAGTTGATGATCCTTGCTCGAGGTGGTGTCTCTCAATATGTATGTTTCGGTGAGTCACTACAGGGGATGGTGGCATTAACGGGCTCATTCTCGCTCTCTTTCCCACTCCCTTTTTGTCTCTCTCCCTTCACAGGACGGTGGTGATGCCCATCGCCAATGAGTTTTCTCCTGACGTGGTTCTGGTGTCTTCAGGATTCGATGCTGTGGATGGCCACGCATCACCCCTGGGAGGGTACAAGCTAACAGCCAAATGTAAGTGACTTCCTCCCTTTCCCCTCTTTTTCTCTCCACCAATCCACTGCTTATGAATGAAACGTATCCAGCCATGATGCTGCGCTACCATAAACAAATGGCCTTTTACAATACATTCAAAATACATCCTTCTTTTTTTCCTTCCTTGAGGTAATTACTGATCGGACCAGGTTGGATTACTGAATGCAATACAGTGGAAACGTACCTTCACTTTTACAATCACTTACAGATCAGTGAGCAAGGAGACTGTATTTTTTAGTATTGGCCCAGTTACCTCTCCTAACCAGCATTCCTTCAGCCTATCAGTCTAAAGGCAGCACTCAGATATGTTCTAAAGATCATATCTCCCTTAAAAGAAAGGCTGCATTGATGTGGTGTTTCAGCCCATGCTAAGTGGTAAATGGTAAACAGAGTTAAGCAGAAACACTAGTTCTGGCCATGAGGAGGGAGTGTCTTGCAACCACACTTTTTTTTAAAACTCAGACTTATAAAACATTGTGGCTGGCCAGCGAACGTATGTGCCGTTCTGACAGATGACATTTTAAATCAGTTTAAATCAGATTCCTCTTGCTGAGCTGATCTGAGAGGGCCTGCTACTTCTGTGATGTGTAGCAGTGTGCTACTTCCTAGGCTAGCTATTAGCATTGCTGTGGCTGATGCTAGTCAGTTCAATGGACCTCTGCGGTGTGTAGCAGTGTGCTACTTCCTAGGCTAGCTATTAGCATTGCTGTGGCTGATGCTAGTCAGTTCAATGGACCACTCTGCGGTGTGCACTAGTATTATATATTTTCATCAAACACACTTAGTCTTTGTCTCACAAAAGCAAATGACACACAACCCTTTCATTTTAAGAAATACAATTTATTTATAAAATGCCCAAAGAAATGTATAAATAGTATAGAAAAAACAAGGAAATAATTCAAATAAAGGAAAGAAGATAATTGCAATGATCATCACTGGTCACCAGTAGGGCTTATACTCACAAAGCATCTCAGAGTAGGAGTGCTCATCTAGGTTCACGTCCTCCCTGTCAATATAATATTTTCCCCTAAATTACATAACTGATCCTAGATCAGCATATACATCATGGATGGACTTTTCTCCCTGACACGTATGCCATGGTTGGCCATAGTTTGAAGATATAATCAGGAAATATGTGTTTTCTCCATCTCCTTAGCTATCATACTCTAATTTCACTGATTTCAAAACTCAGTCCTCCAGAAATTGGAGAGCAACACTTATGAATTTCTTCTACACAATATATATATATATTTTTTTAACGTGTTAGACAGGATTACCTACACATACTGACCAGCTCAAAAAGAATATATGGTGTACTATATGGCAGACCAATCTGAACTCATCTCTCGGCATGTCCAGCCCACTCATTATTTCAGTGAATCATGGCTAGTGGGAAGGTTGCTGACTTTTTCTGTGGCCAAACCAACTAGGCTCGTAGTTTCACAATTTTATTTGTATTTGCAGATGGCATACAAGTTTGTTATTAAGGCACATGAAAATAAACATTTTCCAGAAGATTTCTGACAAAAAAACACATTTTGTTTTAAAAAAATGTTTGTTCAAATGGCTCTCCTGTGAAGTAGTGACCCGAGACATACCCCTGGTTTCCTGAAACAAGTCACAAATGGGTATGGCATGTCATACTCCTTTTGGCCAGACAGCATCAGATACATTGGCTACATATAGTAAGACAGAGGGGCGCTGTTTTGCTCCCTCTGATGATTTCTCTGGTGAGATGAGAAATAGATAGATAGAAGAAGGGGAGGGGTATGTGGAGAAGATATGGGGCTTCTCTCTCCAGAATGCGCTCAGCTGTGTCCCACCAATTATTGCCCATTCACTGTTTAATTGTGTGAATGGTTTGCCCTTTAATTGTTTAATTTACCTCAATTCCCCATGACATATATCACCAGTAATAAATGTACCATTATTTCCCGTAATTGTTTTACGTACATTTCTGTTAATGCATGTATTATTTACATAAATATCCCGTTCTCTTTCTCGGAATGGAAACGTTGTTTGTAGCATTCACAACTTGCGACACTTGTGAGTAACAATTTGGGGTTTATTTCATAACCCTAATTTACGGGTTTTGTTTGTAGTGCTCCATGTGAGCAATTTGCCAGAAGATACTTCCCCTACCGTTAATGCTTGTTTACACTGAGCTGCACTGGGGTCCGAACATGGTTAGATTATGGTTAGATTAAGACACCATGGAGCCGGCATTAGACATGGGTCGGAAAGCGTACCTCAGTGCAGGGAGGGGTTATGCCAATGTACTCCAAATTGAACCTTTATCCACACTGCTCCATTTAGAAGATTGAAATAATACTAGTTTTCCCAGAAAACTGCCCTTTTCGTCTTCATGCTAGCTAGCAGTAGCCAACGCAGCCATTTTGGAATGTCAGCCAATCAGCTCCTTTGTTGTTCACCGTGACTTGCCACTCCATAATGGCTGCTGTGGCTACTGCTAGCTAGCATGAGGATGAAAAGAACAGTTTCCCAGAAAAACTAATAGTCGTTCAATCTTCTCGGTGTAACAGTTGGGATAATGGGACAATTCGGGGTACAACGCATTTCTCATCCCTGGATTGAGGTACATTTCCGAGCCATATTACGCGCTGGCTCCGCGGTGTCTTAATCTACACAGGAATGCTGTGCGACCCTCGTGCAGCTGTAAGCAAGCAGGTCGAATCTGATGTCTAGTGATCAGTGAACATGTGTCAGGTTTCTCGGGTCCTGATAATGTTGAGGGAGTACGCGCGACTGAACACACACAGACGTACCTGGCGTGCTCCTTGCAAATGTAGGAAAGTGCAGGAAAGTGGGGATGTCTCATTTCTGATTGTCTTAACTCACCACGTCCACCACTGCCAGAGCGGCAGGTAGCCTAGTGGTTAGAATGTTGGACTAGTAACCAGATGTTTGCAAGATCAAACCCCCGAGCTGACAAGGTAAAAATCTGTCGTTCTGCCCCAAAACAAGACAGTTAACCCACTGTTGCTAGGCAGTCATAGAAAATTAGAATTTGTTCTTAACTGACTTGCCTAGTTAAATAAAGGTAATTTTTTAACTTGTTTTTTTAAATAAGCTGAGCTCCTCAATTGTTTTTTCTTCACCTCACACAGTAAGTAAACAAAGTCTGTTTTTTTAAACATCCATTTGCGAATGATAATAGTTCCTCACAGTATTTTGCAAATCTTTCCAACCGTCTCCTGTCCTCGATAATCACCAAGCCACGGTGTGAAAGAGAAAAATATACTGATCTGATGATCCCATATACAGTGGAGCAAAAAAGTATTTAGTCAGCCACCAATTGTGCAAGTTCTCCCACTTAAAAAGATGAGAGAGGCCTGTAATTGTCATCATAGGTACACTTCAACTATGACAGACAAAATGATTTTAAAAATCCAGAAAATCACATTGTAAGATTATTAATTTATTTATTTGCAAATTATGGTGGAAAATAAGTATTTGGTCACCTACAAAACAAGCAAGATTTCTGGCTCTCACAGACCTGTAACTTCTTCTTTAAGAGGCTCCTCTGCCGTCCACCAGTTACCTGTATTAATGGCACCTGTTTGAACTTGTTATCAGTATAAAAGAGACCTGTCCACAACCTCAAACAGGCACACTCCAAACTCCACTATGGCCAAGACCAAAGAGCTGTCAAAGGACACCAGAAACAAAATTGTAGACCTGCACCAGGCTGGGAAGACTGATTCTGCAATTGGTAAGCAGCTTGGTTTGAAGTGTGGGAGCAATTATTAGGAAATGGAAGACATACAAGACCACTCTCCCTCGATCTAAGGCTCCACGCAAGATCTCACCCCGTGGGGTCAAAATGATCACAAAAACGGTGAGCAAAAATCCCAGAACCACACGGAGGGACCTAGTGAATGACCTGCAGAGAGCTGGGACCAAAGTATCAAAGCCTACCATCAGTAACACACTACGCCGCCAGGGACTCAAATCCTGCAGTGCCAGACGTGTCCCCTTGCTTAATCCAGTACATGTCCAGGCCCGTCTGAAGTTTGTTAGAGAGCATTTGGATGATCCAGAAGAACATTGGGAGAATGTCATATGGTCAGATGAAACCAAAATATAACTTGTTGGTAAAAACTCAACTCGTCGTGTTTGGAGGACAAAGAATGCTGAGTTGCATCCAAAGAACACCATACCTACTGTGAAGCATGGGGGTGGAAACATCATGCTGTGGGGCTGTTTTTCTGCAAAGGGACCAGGACGACTGATCCATGTAAAGGACAGAATGAATGAGTAATTTGTAAGTCGCTCTGGATAAGAGCGTCTGCTAAATGACTTAAATGTCAAATGTAAATGTCCTTTTTCTGTTTCCCTCGGTCGGTTTCGATACTCCTTATTGACACTTTCTGTACAATCTTGAATAGTTTAGGAGACCTTTTGCATCCCACATTCTCTGTTGTCTTTTGGGGGTTTTACACTAGTTTCAGGCTCTTTGAATCCTTCTCTTAGAAGTAGTTTGGACAAGGAGGGGCTGCAATGTACTCAGTGTAGGTTGCATTCACTCCGGGCCCATAGATGACTTACATGGTATGACAAATATTTTTAAAGTATGAAAATAGGGTGAACTACCCCTTTTTAACGTGCTCCCTCTCCTCACTGTATGTAGATTCTTTATCGTTCTCAGTTTCCCCAAAATTCTTGAGGTCTTCTTTCTTTTCTTCACCCCCCCCTCTTTCCCGTTCTACTTGTGGATACTTCTCTCACCATCCAGATCATTGCCATCTGCATAATGACTTATATTTCAAATTCCATTTATTTTCTCTCCCTCAGTTTCACCAAGATCTATGCATTTTTCTGGGGATACATTTTCTTTTCTTCATCAACCACGTTCTCTTTCCTCTTCATTTGTTTCAACACTCACTGCCATCAATATCTGTCCATTCTTCAACACCCTCGTTGGTCTCCCGATCCTCTCCGGGTTTTCTGTTAGTTCAATTTAACCCTTTATCTCCTTTGTCACAATGTCCTTCATTACCTCTTCCTCTTTGTATTTCCTCCTCCTCCTCCCCCTCCTCTTCATCTCCGTTCTCCTCGTTCTCCTCAACCCATCCACTTGCTCTTCTTCATCAACCTTTCTCACCATTTTCTGTGTCTGTTCTCGCTCTTTTTGTTCTGCAGCTTTCTCTTTTACCGTTCCCTTGTTTCACACTCGCTCTTTGTTCTGCAGCTTTCTCTTTTACCGTTCCCTTGTTTCACACTCGGTCTTTGTTCTGCAGCTTTCCCTTTTACCGTTCCCTTGTTTCACACTCGGTCTTTGTTCTGCAGCTTTCTCTTTTACCGTTCCCTTGTTTCACACTCGGTCTTTGTTCTGCAGCTTTCTCTTTTACTGTTCCCTTGTTTCACACTCGGTCTTTGTTCTGCAGCTTTCTCTTTTACCGTTCCCTTGTTTCACACTCGCTCTTTGTTCTGCAGCTTTCTATTTTACAGTTCCCTTGTTTCACACTCGGTCTTTGTTCTGCAGCTTTCTATTTTAGCGTTCCCTTGTTTCACACTCGGTCTTTGTTCTGCAGCTTTCTATTTTAGCGTTCCCTTGTTTCACACTCGGTCTTTGTTCTGCAGCTTTCTCTTTTACCGTTCCCTTGTTTCACACTCGGTCTTTGTTCTGCAGCTTTCTCTTTTACCGTTCCCTTGTTTCACACTCGGTCTTTGTTCTGCAGCTTTCTATTTTACCGTTCCCTTGTTTCACACTCGGTCTTTGTTCTGCAGCTTTCTCTTTTACCGTTCCCTTGTTTCACACTCGCTCTTTGTTCTGCAGCTTTCTATTTTACCGTTCCCTTGTTTCACACTCGCTCTTTGTTCTGCAGCTTTCTCTTTTACCGTTCCCTTGTTTCACACTCGGTCTTTGTTCTGCAGCTTTCTCTTTTACCGTTCCCTTGTTTCACACTCGCTCTTTGTTCTGCAGCTTTCTATTTTACAGTTCCCTTGTTTCACACTCGGTCTTTGTTCTGCAGCTTTCTATTTTAGCGTTCCCTTGTTTCACACTCGGTCTTTGTTCTGCAGCTTTCTATTTTAGCGTTCCCTTGTTTCACACTCGGTCTTTGTTCTGCAGCTTTCTCTTTTACCGTTCCCTTGTTTCACACTCGGTCTTTGTTCTGCAGCTTTCTCTTTTACCGTTCCCTTGTTTCACACTCGGTCTTTGTTCTGCAGCTTTCTATTTTACCGTTCCCTTGTTTCACACTCGGTCTTTGTTCTGCAGCTTTCTCTTTTACCGTTCCCTTGTTTCACACTCGCTCTTTGTTCTGCAGCTTTCTATTTTACCGTTCCCTTGTTTCACACTCGCTCTTTGTTCTGCAGCTTTCTCTTTTACCGTTCCCTTGTTTCACACTCGGTCTTTGTTCTGCAGCTTTCTCTTTTACCGTTCCCTTGTTTCACACTCGCTCTTTCATTCTACTGAAGGTATAACTCTTGATTTCTCTCCTCCGTCCTTTGCTGATTCTTTCTTAGTCTTGCCACCTCCATCCTCTCCTGTCTTCCTCCTCCTCTCCGGCTTGTCTCTCCTCGCTCTCCATCTGTCCTCCTGCTTTTCACCAAGAGTTGGAGTTTGAGTGGGTTGTCTCTCACCAGTAGCTTGCATACTCTCTGGAACCTTCTCTCCCGCTGCTCTAGGAGGACCACCTTTTCACTGAAACAACAGTCGTCCTGACTGATGCTACTCCACTCGTCCATAGTGAATGTTATTTCTTTATGTTCTCTACTGACTGTTCACTGGATCCGATTTGGAAGTCAGGTTTGTTTCTTTAGACGAAACAAGTGGTTTGGGCGAAAGATCTCTTCTAAACTGGCTTCAAATAAAAATGCTCTAAAAATGTGGGAGAGGTTGTGTGTGTGATGTGTTTGTGATGTGTGTGTGATTTGTGTGTGATGTGTGTGTGATGTGTTTGTGATGTGTGTGTGATTTGTGTGTGATGTGTGTGTGATGTGTGTTGCTAGTTACTACCAAAGGGATGGAAAATTGGATTCTATAACCATGGTAAAATAATATTTTTAAAAATCATACGGTAGCCTACAGCATAAGCCTCAACATTAGACAACGGACCAATCACCAAATTCTAGTACTTACATTTGATCCTGACCCATGCAATGAGCACAGAGGAACAGGGAAACTGACATAGTTTTCAAGCTAGATGTATGCATGGAAAAAAAACTAAGATATCATTCACCTAACCTCTAACTGCTAAACCTCTTTACCTAGCCCACTTCAGCCTCCTACGTTAGAATACCACCTTCTAGAATATCACCCCATTAAACAACACATCTCACTGTGAATTCTGGCTTTGTCGCTCTCTGAGAAACTTTAGTGCAATCTCATTCATTTCTATGGTACTATGACCAACCATATTTTTCACAATATAGGCCTAACTATTCCGGTGTATAATACCAGTCAAAAGTTTAGACACACCTATACATTCAAGGGTTTTTCTTTATTTTTACTGTTTTCTACATTGTAGAATAATAGTGAAGACAACAAAACTATGAAATAACACATATTGAATGGGGTAGTAACCAAAAAAGTGTTAAACAAATAAAAAAATGTTATATTTTAGATTCTTCAAAGTAGCCACCCTTTGCCTTGATGACAGCTTTGCACACACTTTTGCATTCTCTCAACCAGCTTCACCTGGAATGCTTTCGCAATGGTCTTGAAGGAGTTCCCTCATATGCTGAGGACTTGTTGGATGCTTTTCCTTCACTCTGCGGTCCAACTCATCCCAAACCATGTCAATTGGTTTGAGGCAAGGTCATCTGATGCAGCACTCCATCGCTCTCCTTCTTGGTCAAATGGCCCTTACACAGCCTGGAGGTTTTTGGGGGAAAAAAACAGAACCTTGGCTAGTTTTGAAAAACAAAATGATAGTTCCCCACTAAGCGCAATCCAGTTGGGATGGGGTATCGCTGCAGAATGCTCTGGTAACCATGCTGCTTAAGTGTGCCCCTTGAATTCTAAATAAATCACTGACAGTGTCACCAGCAAAGCACCATCACACCTGCTCCTCCATGATTCACGGTGTGAACCACACATGCAGAGATCATCCGTTCACCTACTCTGTGTCTCACAAAGACACTTTGGAACCAAAAATCTAAAATTTGTACTTTCCTCCAGTCTAATGTCCATTGCTCATGTTTAGTGGCCCAAGTAAGTCTCTTCTTCTTATTGGTGTCCTTTAGTTGTGGTTTCTTTGCAGCTATTCGACCATGTAGGCCTGATTCACAGTCTCCTCTGAACAGTTTATGTTGAGATGTGTCTGTTACTCGAACTCTGTAAAGCATTTATTTGGGCTGTAATATCTGAGGCTGATAACTCTAATGACCTTATCCTCTGCAGCAGAGGCAACTCTGAGTCTTCGGTGCTCATGAGAGCCAGTTTCATCATAGCGCTTGATGGTTTTTGCGACTGCACTTGAAGAAACTTTCAAAGTTCTTAAAGTTTTCCAGATTGACTTAAAGTAATGATGGACTGTTGTTTCTCTTTGCTTATTTGAGCTGTTCTTGCCATAATATGGACTTGGTCTTTTACCAAATAGGGCCATCTTCTGTATAACCCTACCTTGTCATAACACAACTGATTGTTTCAAATGCATTAAGAATGAAAGAATTTCCACAAATGTACTTTTAAAAAGGCACACATGTTAATTGAAATGCATTCCAGGTGACTACCTCATGAAGCTGGTTGAGAGAATGCCAAAAGTGTGCGAAGCTGTCATCAAGGCAAAGGGTGGCTACTTTGAAGAATCTCAAATTGAAAAATTATTTTGATTTGTTTAACACTTTTTTGGTTACTACATGATTCCATATGTGTCATTTCATAGTTCTGATTTCTTCCCTATTATTCTACAATGTATAAAATAGTTTTTTTAAATAAAGTAAAACCCTTGAATGAGTAGATGTGTCCAAACTTTTGAGTGGTAAAGTATATCATTGTTGAGAGAAACAACATCAGACACATCAGGCCTACAGATCGTATGGGAAATCTATATTCCATTACATGACAAGCACTTCCTGCCTCATTTTAAGACCTCATTCTCGCACTTTGTTCAGGTTTGTTCATCCCAAATTAACATTTACCTGAGCCACTCCCAGAATCTATTGAATATGTACTTTGGTTACACCTAGTTATATCCTTGCCATGATGGACACATCAGCATTGCCTGTCAACACTGTTGTGATGGTAATCCGCCAGTAACACCACAACCAGTCCTACTTTACCTCACATCTCCTAGCATTAATAACCATGGCACTCTTTGGTGACACACACACACCCACATACGATCAGATCCAACTGTGATGCCCTGTTCACCACAGAGCAGGAAACCTCTTACCCTCCCCTCATACCACAGAGCAGGAAACCTCTTACCCTACCCTCATACCACAGAGCAGGAAACCTCTTACCCTACCCTCATGTTCACAAAGCTACAGGATCAAGTTTGTTTGAAAGCGTCTGTCTTTGGCCCATGTAGAGCAGCACCGTGAGCGTGCCAGCAAAGCGCTTTCCCTAAAAACCATTTCTGAGATCTCAGTCTAGAGCTGGGGCTTACAGAGAGGGGGGGTCTGAGGAGGGGTAGGGTGGGTTGAGGGTGCTATGGCGGAATGCACCCCCAGAAGATCAAACATTGGTGGCCCGAGCCAAAACACTAAGCCACATTTATTAAGATTAAATCTGTCTCGTGTTATGCATTTATCCCCCAGTAAATCTCTGGTACCTTCTCTTTCTAAAACCTAAAAGAGAAAATATGATGCAATACCCTTTTCTCCCTCCTCCCCTTACTCTCTGTCTGCATTTTTTTGATCGGCGTCCAAGCGCCAGAGTTGCCATAGACAAACTCTAACCCCCAACACTGGAATTTCCTGTCCCCAGGTTTCGGATACCTGACCAGGCAGCTGATGGGGCTGGCTGGGGGACGCCTGGTACTGGCCCTGGAGGGGGGCCATGACCTCACTGCCATCTGCGATGCCTCTGAAGCCTGTGTCTCTGCTTTGCTAGGAATCGAGGTAAGACTAAGAATGAGGGAGGGGTTTCTATAATTGTTGTCAATAGTTTGCCACTGCACCTGTTTGGGGAGACTGTCTCTTGACAGAGAGATGGAGAGGTAGAGAGAAAGATAGAGTCTGGAACAGTGAGTTGACAGAGAGATGGAGAGGTGGAGAGAAAGAGAGAGTCTGGAACAGTGAGTTGACAGAGAGATGGAGAGGTGGAGAGAAAGAGAGAGTCTGGAACAGTGAGTTGACAGAGATGGAGAGGTGGAGAGAAAGAGAGAGTCTGGAACAGTGAGTTGACAGAGAGATGGAGAGGTGGAGAGAAAGAGAGAGTCTGGAACAGTGAGTTGACAGAGAGATGGAGAGGTAGATAGAAAGAGAGAGTCTGGAAAAGTGAGTTGACAGAGAGATGGAGAGGGGAAAAGAAAGAGAGAGTCTGGAACAGTGAGTTGACAGAGAGATGGAGAGGTAGAGAGAAAGAGAGAGTCTGGAACAGTGAGTTGACAGAGAGATGGAGAGGTGGAGAGAAAGAGAGAGTCTGGAACAGTGAGTTGACAGAGAGATGGAGAGGGAGAGAGAAAGAGAGAGTCTGGAACAGTGAGTTGACAGAGAGATGGAGAGGTAGAGAGAAAGAGAGAGTCTGGAACAGTGAGTTGACAGAGAGATGGAGAGGTAGAGAGAAAGAGAGAGTCTGGAACAGTGAGTTGACAGAGAGATGGAGAGGGAGAGAGAAAGAGAGAGTCTGGAACAGTGAGTTGACAGAGAGATGGAGAGGTAGAGAGAAAGAGAGAGTCTGGAACAGTGAGTTGACAGAGAGATGGAGAGGGAGAGAGAAAGAGAGAGTCTGGAACAGTGAGTTGACAGAGAGATGGAGAGGGGAAGAGAAAGAGAGAGTCTGGAACAGTGAGTTGACAGAGATGGAGAGGTGGAGAGAAAGAGAGAGTCTGGAACAGTGAGTTGACAGAGAGTTGGAGAGGTGGAGAGAAAGAGAGACCCTGGAACAGTGAGTTGACGGAGAGATGGAGAGGTGGAGAGAAAGAGAGAGTCTGGAACAGTGAGTTGACAGAGAGAGATGGAGAGGTGGAGAGAAAGAGAGTCTGGAACAGTGAGTTGACAGATGGAGATGGAGAGGGGAAGAGAAAGAGAGTCTGGAACAGTGAGTTGACAGAGAGAGATGGAGAGGTAGAGAGAAAGAGAGAGTCTGGAACAGTGAGTTGACAGAGAGATGGAGAGGTAGAGAGAGTCTGGAACAGTGAGTTGACAGAGAGAGGTGGAGAGAAAGAGAGAGTCTGGGACAGTGAGTTGATGGAGAGGTAGAGAGAAAGAAAGAGTCTGGAACAGTGAGTTGACAGAGAGAGATGGAGAGGTAGAGAGAAAGAGAGAGTCTGGAACAGTGAGTTGACAGAGAGAGATGGAGAGGTAGAGAGAAAGAGAGAGTCTGGAACAGTGAGTTGACAGAGAGAGATGGAGAGGTGAAGAGAAAGAGAGAGTCTGGAACAGTGAGTTGACAGAGAGAGATGGAGAGGTAGAGAGAAAGAGAGAGTCTGGAACAGTGAGTTGACAGAGAGAGATGGAGAGGTAGAGAGAAAGAGAGAGTCTGGAACAGTGAGTTGACAGAGAGAGGTGGAGAGAAAGAGAGTCTGGAACAGTGAGTTGACAGATGGAGATGGAGAGGGGAAGAGAAAGAGAGTCTGGAACAGTGAGTTGACAGAGAGAGATGGAGAGGTAGAGAGAAAGAGAGAGTCTGGAACAGTGAGTTGAGAGATGGAGAGGTAGAGAGAAAGAGAGAGTCTGGAACAGTGAGTTGACAGAGAGAGATGGAGAGGTAGAGAGAAAGAGAGAGTCTGGAACAGTGAGTTGACAGAGAGAGATGGAGAGGTAGAGAGAAAGAGAGAGTCTGGAACAGTGAGTTGACAGAGAGAGATGGAGAGGTGAAGAGAAAGAGAGAGTCTGGAACAGTGAGTTGACAGAGAGAGATGGAGAGGTAGAGAGAAAGAGAGAGTCTGGAACAGTGAGTTGACAGAGAGAGATGGAGAGGTAGAGAGAAAGAGAGAGTCTGGAACAGTGAGTTGACAGAGAGAGATGGAGAGATAGAGAGAAAGAGAGAGTCTGGAACAGTGAGTTGACAGAGAGAGATGGAGAGGTGAAGAGAAAGAGAGAGTCTGGAACAGTGAGTTGACAGAGAGAGATGGAGAGGTAGAGAGAAAGAGAGAGTCTGGAACAGTGAGTTGACAGAGAGAGATGGAGAGGTAGAGAGAAAGAGAGAGTCTGGAACAGTGAGTTGACAGAGAGAGATGGAGAGGTGAAGAGAAAGAGAGAGTCTGGAACAGTGAGTTGACAGAGAGAGATGGAGAGGTAGAGAGAAAGAGAGAGTCTGGAACAGTGAGTTGACAGAGAGAGATGGAGAGGTAGAGAGAAAGAGAGAGTCTGGAACAGTGAGTTGACAGAGAGAGATGGAGAGGTAGAGAGAAAGAGAGAGTCTGGAACAGTGAGTTGACAGAGAGAGGTGGAGAGAAAGAGAGTCTGGAACAGTGAGTTGACAGATGGAGATGGAGAGGGGAAGAGAAAGAGAGTCTGGAACAGTGAGTTGACAGAGAGAGATGGAGAGGTAGAGAGAAAGAGAGAGTCTGGAACAGTGAGTTGACAGAGAGATGGAGAGGTAGAGAGAGTCTGGAACAGTGAGTTGACAGAGAGAGGTGGAGAGAAAGAGAGAGTCTGGGACAGTGAGTTGATGGAGAGGTAGAGAGAAAGAAAGAGTCTGGAACAGTGAGTTGACAGAGAGTGGTGGAGAGGTGGAGAGAAAGAGAGAGTCTGGGACAGAGAGTTGACAGAGAGAGATGGAGAGGGGAAGAGAAAGAGAGAGTCTGGAACAGTGAGTTGACAGAGAGTGGTGGAGAGGTGGAGAGAAAGAGAGAGTCTGGGACAGAGAGTTGACAGAGAGAGATGGAGAGGGGAAGAGAAAGATAGAGTCTGGAACAGTGAGTTGACAGAGAGAGATGGAGAGGGGAAGAGAAAGAGAGAGTCTGGAACAGTGAGTTGACAGAGAGTGGTGGAGAGGTGGAGAGAAAGAGAGAGTCTGGGACAGTGAGTTGACAGAGAGAGATGGAGAGGGGAAGAGAAAGAGAGAGTCTGGAACAGTGAGTTGACAGAGAGTGGTGGAGAGGTGGAGAGAAAGAGAGAGTCTGGAACAGTGAGTTGACAGAGAGAGATGGAGAGGGGAAGAGAAAGAGAGAGTCTGGGACAGAGAGTTGACAGAGAGAGATGGAGAGGGGAAGAGAAAGAGAGAGTCTGGAACAGTGAGTTGACAGAGAGATGGAGAGGGGAAGAGAAAGAGAGAGTCTGGAACAGTGAGTTGACAGAGAGGTGGAGAGAAAGAGAGAGTCTGGAACAGTGAGTTGACAGAGAGATGGAGAGAAAGAGAGAGTCTGGAACAGTGAGTTGACAGAGAGGTGGAGAGAAAGAGAGAGTCTGGAACAGTGAGTTGACAGAGAGGTGGAGAGAAAGAGAGAGTCTGGAACAGTGAGTTGACAGAGAGATGGAGAGGAGAAGAGAAAGAAAGAGTCTGGAACAGTGAGTTGACAGAGAGATGGAGAGGGGAAGAGAAAGAGAGAGTCTGGAACAGTGAGTTGACAGAGAGATGGAGAGGGGAAGAGAAAGAGAGAGTCTGGAACAGTGAGTTGACAGAGAGGTGGAGAGAAAGAGAGAGTCTGGAACAGTGAGTTGACAGAGAGGTGGAGAGAAAGAGAGAGTCTGGAACAGTGAGTTGACAGAGAGGTGGAGAGAAAGAGAGAGTCTGGAACAGTGAGTTGACAGAGAGGTGGAGAGAAAGAGAGAGTCTGGAACAGTGAGTTGACAGAGAGATGGAGATGTGGAGAGAAAGAGAGAGTCTGGAACAGTGAGTTGACAGAGAGGTGGAGAGATAGAGAGAGTCTGGAACAGTGAATTGACAGAGAGATGGAGAGGTGGAGAGAAAGAGAGAGTCTGGAACAGTGAGTTGACAGAGAGATGGAGAGGGGAAGAGAAAGAGAGAGTCTGGAACAGTGAGTTGACAGAGATGGAGAGGTGGAGAGAAAGAGAGAGTCTGGAACAGTGAGTTGACAGAGAGTTGGAGAGGTGGAGAGAAAGAGAGAGTCTGGAACAGTGAGTTGACAGAGAGAGATGGAGAGGTGGAGAGAAAGAGAGAGTCTGGAACAGTGAGTTGACAGAGAGAGATGGAGAGGTGGAGAGAAAGAGAGAGTCTGGAACAGTGAGTTGACAGAGAGAGATGGAGAGGTGGAGAGAAAGAGAGAGTCTGGAACAGTGAGTTGACAGAGAGAGATGGATTGGTGGAGAGAAAGAGAGAGTCTGGAACAGTGAGTTGACAGAGAGAGATGGAGAGGTAGAGAGAAAGAGAGAGTCTGGAACAGTGAGTTGACAGAGAGAGATGGAGAGGTAGAGAGAAAGAGAGAGTCTGGAACAGTGAGTTGACAGAGAGAGATGGAGAGATAGAGAGAAAGAGAGAGTCTGGAACAGTGAGTTGACAGAGAGAGATGGAGAGGTGAAGAGAAAGAGAGAGTCTGGAACAGTGAGTTGACAGAGAGAGATGGAGAGGTAGAGAGAAAGAGAGAGTCTGGAACAGTGAGTTGACAGAGAGAGATGGAGAGGTAGAGAGAAAGAGAGAGTCTGGAACAGTGAGTTGACAGAGAGAGATGGAGAGGTGAAGAGAAAGAGAGAGTCTGGAACAGTGAGTTGACAGAGAGAGATGGAGAGGTAGAGAGAAAGAGAGAGTCTGGAACAGTGAGTTGACAGAGAGAGATGGAGAGGTAGAGAGAAAGAGAGAGTCTGGAACAGTGAGTTGACAGAGAGAGATGGAGAGGTAGAGAGAAAGAGAGAGTCTGGAACAGTGAGTTGACAGAGAGAGGTGGAGAGGTGGAGAGAAAGAGAGTCTGGAACAGTGAGTTGACAGATGGAGATGGAGAGGGGAAGAGAAAGAGAGTCTGGAACAGTGAGTTGACAGAGAGAGATGGAGAGGTAGAGAGAAAGAGAGAGTCTGGAACAGTGAGTTGACAGAGAGATGGAGAGGTAGAGAGAGTCTGGAACAGTGAGTTGACAGAGAGAGGTGGAGAGAAAGAGAGAGTCTGGGACAGTGAGTTGATGGAGAGGTAGAGAGAAAGAAAGAGTCTGGAACAGTGAGTTGACAGAGAGTGGTGGAGAGGTGGAGAGAAAGAGAGAGTCTGGGACAGAGAGTTGACAGAGAGAGATGGAGAGGGGAAGAGAAAGATAGAGTCTGGAACAGTGAGTTGACAGAGAGAGATGGAGAGGGGAAGAGAAAGAGAGAGTCTGGAACAGTGAGTTGACAGAGAGTGGTGGAGAGGTGGAGAGAAAGAGAGAGTCTGGAACAGTGAGTTGACAGAGAGTGGTGGAGAGGTGGAGAGAAAGAGAGAGTCTGGAACAGTGAGTTGACAGAGAGAGATGGAGAGGGGAAGAGAAAGAGAGAGTCTGGGACAGAGAGTTGACAGAGAGAGATGGAGAGGGGAAGAGAAAGAGAGAGTCTGGAACAGTGAGTTGACAGAGAGAGATGGAGAGGGGAAGAGAAAGATAGAGTCTGGGACAGAGAGTTGACAGAGAGAGATGGAGAGGGGAAGAGAAAGAGAGAGTCTGGAACAGTGAGTTGACAGAGAGGTGGAGAGAAAGAGAGAGTCTGGAACAGTGAGTTGACAGAGAGGTGGAGAGAAAGAGAGAGTCTGGAACAGTGAGTTGACAGAGAGATGGAGATGTGGAGAGAAAGAGAGAGTCTGGAACAGTGAGTTGACAGAGAGGTGGAGAGATAGAGAGAGTCTGGAACAGTGAATTGACAGAGAGATGGAGAGGTGGAGAGAAAGAGAGAGTCTGGAACAGTGAGTTGACAGAGAGATGGAGAGTTGGGGAAGAGAAAGAAAGAGAGTCTGGAACAGTGAGTTGACAGAGATGGAGAGGTGGAGAGAAAGAGAGAGTCTGGAACAGTGAGTTGACAGAGAGTTGGAGAGGTGGAGAGAAAGAGAGAGTCTGGAACAGTGAGTTGACAGAGAGAGATGGAGAGGTGGAGAGAAAGAGAGAGTCTGGAACAGTGAGTTGACAGAGAGAGATGGAGAGGTGGAGAGAAAGAGAGAGTCTGGAACAGTGAGTTGACAGAGAGAGATGGAGATGGATTGAGTGGAGAGAAAGAGAGAGTCTGGAACAGTGAGTTGACAGAGAGAGATGGAGAGGTAGAGAGAAAGAGAGAGTCTGGAACAGTGAGTTGACAGAGAGAGATGGAGAGGTAGAGAGAAAGAGAGAGTCTGGAACAGTGAGTTGACAGAGAGAGATGGAGAGATAGAGAGAAAGAGAGAGTCTGGAACAGTGAGTTGACAGAGAGAGATGGAGAGGTGAAGAGAAAGAGAGAGTCTGGAACAGTGAGTTGACAGAGAGAGATGGAGAGGTAGAGAGAAAGAGAGAGTCTGGAACAGTGAGTTGACAGAGAGAGATGGAGAGGTAGAGAGAAAGAGAGAGTCTGGAACAGTGAGTTGACAGAGAGAGATGGAGAGGTGAAGAGAAAGAGAGAGTCTGGAACAGTGAGTTGACAGAGAGAGATGGAGAGGTAGAGAGAAAGAGAGAGTCTGGAACAGTGAGTTGACAGAGAGAGATGGAGAGGTAGAGAGAAAGAGAGAGTCTGGAACAGTGAGTTGACAGAGAGAGATGGAGAGGTAGAGAGAAAGAGAGAGTCTGGAACAGTGAGTTGACAGAGAGAGGTGGAGAGGTGGAGAGAAAGAGAGTCTGGAACAGTGAGTTGACAGATGGAGATGGAGAGGGAAGAGAAAGAGAGTCTGGAACAGTGAGTTGACAGAGAGAGATGGAGAGGTAGAGAGAAAGAGAGAGTCTGGAACAGTGAGTTGACAGAGAGATGGAGAGGTAGAGAGAGTCTGGAACAGTGAGTTGACAGAGAGAGGTGGAGAGAAAGAGAGAGTCTGGGACAGTGAGTTGATGGAGAGGTAGAGAGAAAGAAAGAGTCTGGAACAGTGAGTTGACAGAGAGTGGTGGAGAGGTGGAGAGAAAGAGAGAGTCTGGGACAGAGAGTTGACAGAGAGAGATGGAGAGGGGAAGAGAAAGATAGAGTCTGGAACAGTGAGTTGACAGAGAGAGATGGAGAGGGGAAGAGAAAGAGAGAGTCTGGAACAGTGAGTTGACAGAGAGTGGTGGAGAGGTGGAGAGAAAGAGAGAGTCTGGAACAGTGAGTTGACAGAGAGTGGTGGAGAGGTGGAGAGAAAGAGAGAGTCTGGAACAGTGAGTTGACAGAGAGAGATGGAGAGGGGAAGAGAAAGAGAGAGTCTGGGACAGAGAGTTGACAGAGAGAGATGGAGAGGGGAAGAGAAAGAGAGAGTCTGGAACAGTGAGTTGACAGAGAGAGATGGAGAGGGGAAGAGAAAGATAGAGTCTGGGACAGAGAGTTGACAGAGAGAGATGGAGAGGGGAAGAGAAAGATAGAGTCTGGAACAGTGAGTTGACAGAGAGATGGAGAGGTGAAGAGAAAGAGAGAGTCTGGAACAGTGAGTTGACAGAGAGTGGTGGAGAGGTGGAGAGAAAGAGAGAGTCTGGGACAGAGAGTTGACAGAGAGAGATGGAGAGGGGAAGAGAAAGAGAGAGTCTGGAACAGTGAGTTGACAGAGAGAAAGAGAGAGTCTGGAACAGTGAGTTGACAGAGAGAGGTGGAGAGGGGAAGAGAAAGATAGAGTCTGGAACAGTGAGTTGACAGAGAGATGGAGAGGTGAAGAGAAAGAGAGAGTCTGGAACAGTGAGTTGACAGAGAGGTGGAGAGAAAGAGAGAGTCTGGAACAGTGAGTTGACAGAGAGATGGAGAGGTGAAGAGAAAGATAGAGTCTGGAACAGTGCGTTGACAGAGAGATGGAGAGGGAAGAGAAAGAGAGAGTCTGGAACAGTGAGTTGATAGAGAGAGGTGGAGAGAAAGATAGAGTCTGGAACAGTGAGTTGACAGAGAGATGGAGAGGGGAAGAGAAAGAGAGAGTCTGGAACAGTGAGTTGACAGAGAGATGGAGATGTGGAGAGAAAGAGAGAGTCTGGAACAGTGAGTTGACAGAGAGATGGAGAGGGGAAGAGAAAGAGAGAGTCTGGAACAGTGAGTTGACAGAGAGATGGAGAGGGGAAGAGAAAGAGAGAGTCTGGAACAGTGAGTTGACAGAGAGGTGGAGAGAAAGAGAGAGTCTGGAACAGTGAGTTGACAGAGAGATGGAGAGAAAGAGAGAGTCTGGAACAGTGAGTTGACAGAGAGGTGGAGAGAAAGAGAGAGTCTGGAACAGTGAGTTGACAGAGAGGTGGAGAGAAAGAGAGAGTCTGGAACAGTGAGTTGACAGAGAGGTGGAGAGAAAGAGAGAGTCTGGAACAGTGAGTTGACAGAGAGGTGGAGAGAAAGAGAGAGTCTGGAACAGTGAGTTGACAGAGAGATGGAGAGGAGAAGAGAAAGAAAGAGTCTGGAACAGTGAGTTGACAGAGAGATGGAGAGGGGAAGAGAAAGAGAGAGTCTGGAACAGTGAGTTGACAGAGAGATGGAGAGGGGAAGAGAAAGAGAGAGTCTGGAACAGTGAGTTGACAGAGAGGTGGAGAGAAAGAGAGAGTCTGGAACAGTGAGTTGACAGAGAGGTGGAGAGAAAGAGAGAGTCTGGAACAGTGAGTTGACAGAGAGGTGGAGAGAAAGAGAGAGTCTGGAACAGTGAGTTGACAGAGAGGTGGAGAGAAAGAGAGAGTCTGGAACAGTGAGTTGACAGAGAGATGGAGATGTGGAGAGAAAGAGAGAGTCTGGAACAGTGAGTTGACAGAGAGGTGGAGAGATAGAGAGAGTCTGGAACAGTGAATTGACAGAGAGATGGAGAGGTGGAGAGAAAGAGAGAGTCTGGAACAGTGAGTTGACAGAGAGATGGAGAGGGGAAGAGAAAGAGAGAGTCTGGAACAGTGAGTTGACAGAGATGGAGAGGTGGAGAGAAAGAGAGAGTCTGGAACAGTGAGTTGACAGAGAGTTGGAGAGGTGGAGAGAAAGAGAGACCCTGGAACAGTGAGTTGACGGAGAGATGGAGAGGTGGAGAGAAAGAGAGAGTCTGGAACAGTGAGTTGACAGAGATGGAGAGGTGGAGAGAAAGAGAGAGTCTGGAACAGTGAGTTGACAGAGAGAGATGGATTGGTGGAGAGAAAGAGAGAGTCTGGAACAGTGAGTTGACAGAGAGAGATGGAGAGGTAGAGAGAAAGAGAGAGTCTGGAACAGTGAGTTGACAGAGAGTTGGAGAGGTGGAGAGAAAGAGAGACCCTGGAACAGTGAGTTGACGGAGAGATGGAGAGGTGGAGAGAAAGAGAGAGTCTGGAACAGTGAGTTGACAGAGATGGAGAGGTGGAGAGAAAGAGAGAGTCTGGAACAGTGAGTTGACAGAGAGAGATGGATTGGTGGAGAGAAAGAGAGAGTCTGGAACAGTGAGTTGACAGAGAGAGATGGAGAGGTAGAGAGAAAGAGAGAGTCTGGAACAGTGACTTGACAGAGAGAGATGGAGAGGTAGAGAGAAAGAGAGAGTCTGGAACAGTGAGTTGACAGAGAGAGATGGAGAGGTAGAGAGAAAGAGAGAGTCTGGAACAGTGAGTTGACAGAGAGATGGAGAGGTAGAGAGAAAGAGAGAGTCTGGAACAGTGAGTTGACAGAGAGAGCTGGAGAGGTAGAGAGAAAGAGAGAGTCTGGAACAGTGAGTTGACAGAGAGAGGTGGAGAGAAAGAGAGTCTGGAACAGTGAGTTGACAGATGGAGATGGAGAGGGGAAGAGAAAGAGAGTCTGGAACAGTGAGTTGACAGAGAGAGATGGAGAGGTAGAGAGAAAGAGAGAGTCTGGAACAGTGAGTTGACAGAGAGATGGAGAGGTAGAGAGAGTCTGGAACAGTGAGTTGACAGAGAGAGGTGGAGAGAAAGAGAGAGTCTGGGACAGTGAGTTGATGGAGAGGTAGAGAGAAAGAGAGAGTCTGGAACAGTGAGTTGACAGAGAGTGGTGGAGAGGTGGAGAGAAAGAGAGAGTCTGGGACAGAGAGTTGACAGAGAGAGATGGAGAGGGGAAGAGAAAGATAGAGTCTGGAACAGTGAGTTGACAGAGAGTGGTGGAGAGGTGGAGAGAAAGAGAGAGTCTGGAACAGTGAGTTGACAGAGAGTGGTGGAGAGGTGGAGAGAAAGAGAGAGTCTGGGACAGAGAGTTGACAGAGAGAGATGGAGAGGGGAAGAGAAAGAGAGAGTCTGGAACAGTGAGTTGACAGAGAGAGATGGAGAGGTAGAGAGAAAGAGAGAGTCTGGAACAGTGAGTTGACAGAGAGAGATGGAGAGGTAGAGAGAAAGAGAGAGTCTGGAACAGTGAGTTGACAGAGAGAGATGGAGAGGTGAAGAGAAAGAGAGAGTCTGGAACAGTGAGTTGACAGAGAGAGATGGAGAGGTAGAGAGAAAGAGAGAGTCTGGAACAGTGAGTTGACAGAGAGAGATGGAGAGGTAGAGAGAAAGAGAGAGTCTGGAACAGTGAGTTGACAGAGAGAGATGGAGAGGTAGAGAGAAAGAGAGAGTCTGGAACAGTGAGTTGACAGAGAGAGGTGGAGAGGTGGAGAGAAAGAGAGTCTGGAACAGTGAGTTGACAGATGGAGATGGAGAGGGGAAGAGAAAGAGAGTCTGGAACAGTGAGTTGACAGAGAGAGATGGAGAGGTAGAGAGAAAGAGAGAGTCTGGAACAGTGAGTTGACAGAGAGATGGAGAGGTAGAGAGAGTCTGGAACAGTGAGTTGACAGAGAGAGGTGGAGAGAAAGAGAGAGTCTGGGACAGTGAGTTGATGGAGAGGTAGAGAGAAAGAAAGAGTCTGGAACAGTGAGTTGACAGAGAGTGGTGGAGAGGTGGAGAGAAAGAGAGAGTCTTTGACAGAGAGTTGACAGAGAGAGATGGAGAGGGGAAGAGAAAGATAGAGTCTGGAACAGTGAGTTGACAGAGAGAGATGGAGAGGGGAAGAGAAAGAGAGAGTCTGGAACAGTGAGTTGACAGAGAGTGGTGGAGAGGTGGAGAGAAAGAGAGAGTCTGGAACAGTGAGTTGACAGAGAGTGGTGGAGAGGTGGAGAGAAAGAGAGAGTCTGGAACAGTGAGTTGACAGAGAGAGATGGAGAGGGGAAGAGAAAGAGAGAGTCTGGGACAGAGAGTTGACAGAGAGAGATGGAGAGGGGAAGAGAAAGAGAGAGTCTGGAACAGTGAGTTGACAGAGAGAGATGGAGAGGGGAAGAGAAAGATAGAGTCTGGGACAGAGAGTTGACAGAGAGAGATGGAGAGGGGAAGAGAAAGATAGAGTCTGGAACAGTGAGTTGACAGAGAGATGGAGAGGTGAAGAGAAAGAGAGAGTCTGGAACAGTGAGTTGACAGAGAGTGGTGGAGAGGTGGAGAGAAAGAGAGAGTCTGGGACAGAGAGTTGACAGAGAGAGATGGAGAGGGGAAGAGAAAGAGAGAGTCTGGAACAGTGAGTTGACAGAGAGTGGTGGAGAGGTGGAGAGAAAGAGAGAGTCTGGAACAGTGAGTTGACAGAGAGAGATGGAGAGGGGAAGAGAAAGATAGAGTCTGGAACAGTGAGTTGACAGAGAGATGGAGAGGTGAAGAGAAAGAGAGAGTCTGGAACAGTGAGTTGACAGAGAGGTGGAGAGAAAGAGAGAGTCTGGAACAGTGAGTTGACAGAGAGATGGAGAGGTGAAGAGAAAGATAGAGTCTGGAACAGTGCGTTGACAGAGAGATGGAGAGGGGAAGAGAAAGAGAGAGTCTGGAACAGTGAGTTGATAGAGAGAGGTGGAGAGAAAGATAGAGTCTGGAACAGTGAGTTGACAGAGAGATGGAGAGGGGAAGAGAAAGAGAGAGTCTGGAACAGTGAGTTGACAGAGAGATGGAGATGTGGAGAGAAAGAGAGAGTCTGGAACAGTGAGTTGACAGAGAGATGGAGAGGGGAAGAGAAAGAGAGAGTCTGGAACAGTGAGTTGACAGAGAGATGGAGAGGGGAAGAGAAAGAGAGAGTCTGGAACAGTGAGTTGACAGAGAGGTGGAGAGAAAGAGAGAGTCTGGAACAGTGAGTTGACAGAGAGATGGAGAGAAAGAGAGAGTCTGGAACAGTGAGTTGACAGAGAGGTGGAGAGAAAGAGAGAGTCTGGAACAGTGAGTTGACAGAGAGGTGGAGAGAAAGAGAGAGTCTGGAACAGTGAGTTGACAGAGAGGTGGAGAGAAAGAGAGAGTCTGGAACAGTGAGTTGACAGAGAGGTGGAGAGAAAGAGAGAGTCTGGAACAGTGAGTTGACAGAGAGATGGAGAGGAGAAGAGAAAGAAAGAGTCTGGAACAGTGAGTTGACAGAGAGATGGAGAGGGGAAGAGAAAGAGAGAGTCTGGAACAGTGAGTTGACAGAGAGATGGAGAGGGGAAGAGAAAGAGAGAGTCTGGAACAGTGAGTTGACAGAGAGGTGGAGAGAAAGAGAGAGTCTGGAACAGTGAGTTGACAGAGAGGTGGAGAGAAAGAGAGAGTCTGGAACAGTGAGTTGACAGAGAGGTGGAGAGAAAGAGAGAGTCTGGAACAGTGAGTTGACAGAGAGGTGGAGAGAAAGAGAGAGTCTGGAACAGTGAGTTGACAGAGAGATGGAGATGTGGAGAGAAAGAGAGAGTCTGGAACAGTGAGTTGACAGAGAGGTGGAGAGATAGAGAGAGTCTGGAACAGTGAATTGACAGAGAGATGGAGAGGTGGAGAGAAAGAGAGAGTCTGGAACAGTGAGTTGACAGAGAGATGGAGAGGGGAAGAGAAAGAGAGAGTCTGGAACAGTGAGTTGACAGAGATGGAGAGGTGGAGAGAAAGAGAGAGTCTGGAACAGTGAGTTGACAGAGAGTTGGAGAGGTGGAGAGAAAGAGAGACCCTGGAACAGTGAGTTGACGGAGAGATGGAGAGGTGGAGAGAAAGAGAGAGTCTGGAACAGTGAGTTGACAGAGATGGAGAGGTGGAGAGAAAGAGAGAGTCTGGAACAGTGAGTTGACAGAGAGAGATGGATTGGTGGAGAGAAAGAGAGAGTCTGGAACAGTGAGTTGACAGAGAGAGATGGAGAGGTAGAGAGAAAGAGAGAGTCTGGAACAGTGAGTTGACAGAGAGTTGGAGAGGTGGAGAGAAAGAGAGACCCTGGAACAGTGAGTTGACGGAGAGATGGAGAGGTGGAGAGAAAGAGAGAGTCTGGAACAGTGAGTTGACAGAGATGGAGAGGTGGAGAGAAAGAGAGAGTCTGGAACAGTGAGTTGACAGAGAGAGATGGATTGGTGGAGAGAAAGAGAGAGTCTGGAACAGTGAGTTGACAGAGAGAGATGGAGAGGTAGAGAGAAAGAGAGAGTCTGGAACAGTGACTTGACAGAGAGAGATGGAGAGGTAGAGAGAAAGAGAGAGTCTGGAACAGTGAGTTGACAGAGAGAGATGGAGAGGTAGAGAGAAAGAGAGAGTCTGGAACAGTGAGTTGACAGAGAGATGGAGAGGTAGAGAGAAAGAGAGAGTCTGGAACAGTGAGTTGACAGAGAGAGCTGGAGAGGTAGAGAGAAAGAGAGAGTCTGGAACAGTGAGTTGACAGAGAGAGGTGGAGAGAAAGAGAGTCTGGAACAGTGAGTTGACAGATGGAGATGGAGAGGGGAAGAGAAAGAGAGTCTGGAACAGTGAGTTGACAGAGAGAGATGGAGAGGTAGAGAGAAAGAGAGAGTCTGGAACAGTGAGTTGACAGAGAGATGGAGAGGTAGAGAGAGTCTGGAACAGTGAGTTGACAGAGAGAGGTGGAGAGAAAGAGAGAGTCTGGGACAGTGAGTTGATGGAGAGGTAGAGAGAAAGAGAGAGTCTGGAACAGTGAGTTGACAGAGAGTGGTGGAGAGGTGGAGAGAAAGAGAGAGTCTGGGACAGAGAGTTGACAGAGAGAGATGGAGAGGGGAAGAGAAAGATAGAGTCTGGAACAGTGAGTTGACAGAGAGTGGTGGAGAGGTGGAGAGAAAGAGAGAGTCTGGAACAGTGAGTTGACAGAGAGTGGTGGAGAGGTGGAGAGAAAGAGAGAGTCTGGGACAGAGAGTTGACAGAGAGAGATGGAGAGGGGAAGAGAAAGATAGAGTCTGGAACAGTGAGTTGACAGAGAGAGATGGAGAGGGGAAGAGAAAGAGAGAGTCTGGAACAGTGACTTGACAGAGAGAGATGGAGAGGGGAAGAGAAAGATAGAGTCTGGAACAGTGAGTTGACAGAGAGATGGAGAGGTGAAGAGAAAGAGAGAGTCTGGAACAGTGAGTTGACAGAGAGATGGAGAGGGGAAGAGAAAGAGAGAGTCTGGAACAGTGAGTTGACAGCGAGATGGAGAGGGGAAGAGAAAGAGAGAGTCTGGAACAGTGAGTTGACAGAGAGATGGAGATGTGGAGAGAAAGAGAGAGTCTGGAACAGTGAGTTGACAGAGAGGTGGAGAGAAAGAGAGAGTCTGGAACAGTGAGTTGACAGAGAGATGGAGAGGAGAAGAGAAAGAAAGAGTCTGGAACAGTGAGTTGACAGAGAGATGGAGAGGGGAAGAGAAAGAGAGAGTCTGGAACAGTGAGTTGACAGGGAGATGGAGAGAAAGAGAGAGTCTGGAACAGTGAGTTGACAGAGAGGTGGAGAGAAAGAGAGAGTCTGGAACAGTGAGTTGACAGAGAGGTGGAGAGAAAGAGAGAGTCTGGAACAGTGAGTTGACAGAGAGGTGGAGAGAAAGAGAGAGTCTGGAACAGTGAGTTGACAGAGAGATGGAGATGTGGAGAGAAAGAGAGAGTCTGGAACAGTGAGTTGACAGAGAGGTGGAGAGATAGAGAGAGTCTGGAACAGTGAGTTGACAGAGAGATGGAGAGGTGGAGAGAAAGAGAGAGTCTGGAACAGTGAGTTGACAGAGAGATGGAGAGGGGAAGAGAAAGAGAGAGTCTGGAACAGTGAGTTGACAGAGAGGTGGAGAGGTGGAGAGAAAGAGAGAGTCTGGAACAGTGAGTTGACAGAGAGATGGAGAGGGGAAGAGAAAGAGAGAGTCAGGAACAGTGAGTTGACAGAGAGATGGAGAGGGGAAGAGAAAGAGAGAGTCTGGAACAGTGAGTTGACAGAGAGAGGTGGAGAGAAAGAGAGAGTCTGGAACAGTGAGTTGACAGAGAGATGGAGAGGTGGAGAGAAAGAGAGAGTCTGGAACAGTGAGTTGACAGAGAGAAGGAGAGGTGGAGAGAAAGAGAGAGTCTGGAACAGTGAGTTGACAGAGAGATGGAGAGGTGGAGAGAAAGAGAGAGTCTGGAACAGTGAGTTGACAGAGAGAGGTGGAGAGAAAGAGAGAGTCTGGAACATTGAGTTGACAGAGAGAATGAGAGGTGGAGAGAAAGAGAGAGTCTGGAACAGTGAGTTGACAGAGAGATGGAGATGTGGAGAGAAAGAAAGAGTCTGGAACAGTGAGTTGACAGAGAGATGGAGAGGGGAAGAGAAAGAGAGAGTCTGGAACAGTGAGTTGACAGAGAGATGGAGATGTGAAGAGAAAGAGAGAGTCTGGAACAGTGAGTTGACAGAGAGATGGAGAGGGGAAGAGAAAGAGAGAGTCTGGAACAGTGAGTTGACAGAGAGATGGAGAGGTGGAGAGAAAGAGAGAGTCTGGAACAGTGAGTTGACAGAGAGTTGGAGAGGTGGAGAGAAAGAGAGAGTCTGGAACAGTGAGTTGACAGAGAGATGGAGAGGGGAAGAGAAAGAGAGAGTCTGGAACAGTGAGTTGACAGAGAGATGGAGAGGTGAAGAGAAAGAGAGAGTCTGGAACAGTGAGTTGACAGAGAGATGGAGAGGTGGAGAGAAAGAGAGAGTCTGGAACAGTCAGTTGACAGAGAGATGGAGAGGTGGAGAGAAAGAGAGAGTCTGGAACAGTGAGTTGACAGAGAGATGGAGAGGTGGAGAGAAAGAGAGAGTCTGGAACAGTGAGTTGACAGAGAGATGGACAGGTGGAGAGAAAGAGAGAGTCTGGAACAGTCAGTTGACAGAGAGAGGTGGAGAGAAAGAGAGAGTCTGGAACAGTGAGTTGACAGAGAGATGGAGAGGTGGAGAGAAAGAGAGAGTCTGGAACAGTGAGTTGACAGAGAGATGGACAGGTGGAGAGAAAGAGAGAGTCTGGAACAGTCAGTTGACAGAGAGAGGTGGAGAGAAAGAGAGAGTCTGGAACAGTGAGTTAACAGAGAGATGGAGAGGTGGAGAGAAAGAGAGAGTCTGGAACAGTGAGTTGACAGAGAGTTGGAGAGGTGGAGAGAAAGAGAGAGTCTGGAACAGTGAGTTGACAGAGAGTTGGAGAGGTGGAGAGAAAGAGAGAGTCTGGAACAGTGAGTTGACAGAGAGATGGAGAGGTGGAGAGAAAGAGAGAGTCTGGAACAGTGAGTTGACAGAGAGATGGAGAGGTGGAGAGAAAGAGAGAGTCTGGAACAGTGAGTTGACAGAGAGATGGAGAGGTGGAGAGAAAGAGAGAGTCTGGAACAGTGAGTTGACAGAGAGATGGAGAGGTGGAGAGAAAGAGAGAGTCTGGAACAGTCAGTTGACAGAGAGATGGAGAGGTGGAGAGAAAGAGAGAGTCTGGAACAGTGAGTTGACAGAGAGATGGAGAGGTGGAGAGAAAGAGAGAGTCTGGAACAGTGAGTTGACAGAGAGATGGAGAGGTGGAGAGAAAGAGAGAGTCTGGAACAGTGAGTTGACAGAGAGATGGAGAGGTGGAGAGAAAGAGAGAGTCTGGAACAGTGAGTTGACAGAGAGATGGAGAGGTGGAGAGAAAGAGAGAGTCTGGAACAGTCAGTTGACAGAGAGATGGAGAGGTGGAGAGAAAGAGAGAGTCTGGAACAGTGAGTTGACAGAGAGATGGAGAGGTGGAGAGAAAGAGAGAGTCTGGAACAGTGAGTTGACAGAGAGATGGAGAGGTGGAGAGAAAGAGAGAGTCTGGAACAGTCAGTTGACAGAGAGAGGTGGAGAGAAAGAGAGAGTCTGGAACAGTGAGTTGACAGAGAGATGGAGAGGTGAAGAGAAAGAGAGAGTCTGGAACAGTGAGTTGACAGAGAGAGGTAGAGAGAAAGAGAGAGTCTGGAACAGTGAGTTGACAGATGGAGGGACCCTGTTCTTTATTCTGCATCCTCTCTCTTTCTCTCCATCCCTTTTGAATCTATTGTTTCTCTCTCTCTGTCCCCAACGCCCAATGTGGGAGGATCCCATGGCCAGTGGCCAGGGAGAAGGGAGGAAGTAACAAGCTTTAAGTTGTACAATCAGAGGTTACTTGTGGGAGTGTGTAGGTTGGGCCTGGAGCTGAACAAACTCTCTGTCTCTATCCCAAATGGCACCCTATTTCGTATGTAGTGCACGATAGGGACCATGGCGTCCTATATAAATAATGAATAATCGCACTTGAAATAAACTGACATATTAAAAGACAATAAATGGGTTGGCTAGTGCTGACCCTTGGCTAGTGCTGACCCTTGGCTAGTGCTGACCCTTGGCTAGAGCTGACCCTTGGCTAGAGCTGACCCTTGGCTAGTGCTGACCCTTGGCTAGTGCTGACCCTTGGCTAGAGCTGACCCTTGGCTAGAGCTGACCCTTGGCTAGTGCTGACCCTTGGCTAGAGCTGACCCTTGGCTAGAGATGACCCTTGGCTAGTGCTGACCCTTGGCTAGTGCTGACCCTTGGCTAGAGCTGACCCTTGGCTAGAGCTGACCCTTGGCTAGTGCTGACCCTTGGCTAGTGTTGACCCTTGGCTAGTGCTGACCCTTGGCTAGTGCTGACCCTTGGCTAGAGCTGACCCTTGGCTAGTGCTGACCCTTGGCTAGAGCTGACCCTTGGCTAGTGCTGACCCTTGGCTAGTACACACAGATGAAGTGCTGATGTAATGTCTAAAACTGAGGGGGAGCAGTGGTCAGAGGCTGAAATAGAGCCTCTGATAAAAGTGAATTTCCAGGCCCCTGAGTCCTGCGTTTGTATAAACTTCATTTATTTTGAGCAAGTGACCACCTCTATGTGTTGCTGCAGACCAGACCCAGGCCACAAATACACACCCTCTGCGTGTTTACTGTCGTTGGGACAAGGTCGGTGTCCCAAACAGCACCCTGTTCCCTATATAGTGCACTACTTTTAACATGGGCCCTATAGTGCACTGTGTAGGGAATAGGGTGCCTTTTGGGACAGAGACAAGGAGATAACCTGCTGAAGCCATTAGCCAGTTAGCCCAGTGCCACTTTAAAACCTCCATTAACGAGGTGTGTGAGGCTATATCTCATAATGTACTGCCTCTTATTAAACACCAATACATTCACCCACACCTCACTCTAATAGTGCACCAAAGAGTGGTATGTACTCTACATGTTTTGTTATTGTTGTAAACCTCATGCTTACATGATTAAAAGTCAAGTAAACAGTACCTTTTGGCATTTCGGTTTACCTTATAAGCTCAACAGAATATGGGTAGCAAATTTGGAGGCACCGCTGGGATTTCTTTTCATGTGCCCACCGGCTAATTGTCCACATTTCTGGAGTAACGAGTGAGAGACATTGGAAGAGTAGCTAGCTGGCTAACCGTGAAAATAAGGATGCACATGTATGATGAATAGTCATGCTCACTGTTAGTATTGCCCTAGATGCTGGTGAAGTTGAGTATAGATAGAGGATACGGCTAGGAAGAGATAGCGAGGTCAGGTTAGACTGGACTGGCTGATAAGAGGCCTTGGTGCCTGTGTTATTCCAGTCCTCCCTCCAGACAAGGCAGTAAATAAGCTCTTGGAACCATAAAAGACCAGATGGCTCAGCTCCAATGTGGATCTTGGGCCCGATGCAAAACAAACAGAACAATAACGCTGGATCACGCTAATAAACCGTGGTCACTGCTACCAGCCGCCCCAGACAAAGAGAAAGCAGCGACCAACAGGCGACCGCGCCCCAAACGGGTTGCAGCTTCGATTCAGAGTGACCGCTGGGCGCGTATGACAGCTGGGCGCGTATGAGAGGCCGACTGAAACATGGTCAAATGCGGTCAAACTGTTCTGAACCCACCAAAGAATCCTCAATGCCTGAAGGGGAATTTAAGCTCCACAGTGGACCAACGTCAACATGTCAGAAGAACTAGAGTCTTAACAGCTCTGAGCTGGATCGCCAAAGTTCCTTCAATTTACCAGTGAGGGTTATGACTTGGTTTGATATATGGAGCCGTGAAGGAGGGTAGAGAAAGGGGGGAAGAAGAGGAACAAGGGAAGGCTACTCCTGAAAGGATTGGGGCTAAGAAGGTTTCAGGTTTCAGTAGCCAGGAGAGAAGGCTGTTTTGGGGGTCGATGGGTGAGCAAGGCGGGGAGTCTGGAAGTCGAAGAAGAGGCACCAGCCCTGGCCCCATAGGGCTCCCTTCTCGCCCTTCTCTCCGGGACCCCGTCACCAGCCCACATCTGAAAGCTCTTACCCTCACACCTCTCACGACAGGGTCACCGACAGGCCCAGAGAGATCGGAGAATCAAAGGAAATTGGGGAATCATTCGAAGTCGGGGGAGGAAGCTATTGTCATAAACCAGCAAGCTCCAGGGTTTGAGTTTCACTCCGGACGTTGGGCAAGTGGAAAAATGCAGAGCCAGGAACACACGTGAAACGCCACATTACCATTGATAAGGAGTTGGAACACACGGCTCATTAGTCGCCTTTGACTGCCCATGAGCCGCCGCCGTATTTAGACACTGGTGATTGGCCAAACCCGCTGTGTTTTTCATTGCCTCTTCTCATTGGGAAGCCCAGCCAGTCTTTGAACAAGTGCAGATCAGTCCCTCGTTAGTGTGATGGCCGGTTCAACAAGTCTTAACGGCACAAGAAGGAGAACACAAGGCAGGGGAGACAATAACAGATAAAAGTTCAAATGTCTCTAATCAAAATGGCAGGAAGCGAGTGTTTTATCAGTCTTTTCATAAGGTCCAGTGTAATGGAGATGGAATGCGGCGCAATGACTCTCGCCAGCGGCGATTTGATGAGGCAGATAGAGAGGAACGGGGTTGTGTGTATTTGTGGATGCGTGTGTTAGGTAGTGATGAAGGGGTAATGAGCCAGTCAGCTAGTCTACTGCTTTATTTGTTTGTCGCGTCATAAAAGCAGGTCTTTCAGTTATGTTATTCAAGCAACGCGACTAAAATGCATTACCAAAAACATTCATTGGTCTCTCATTGGCCTAAGAATATGATCTCAAATGTAGACATACTAGCACTTTAAATAAGTTCACAATCAGGGCCAAACCTCTGGATTGGGTTTACAGCCCCACTGCCTCCGCGTGTGATCGTAGTCTGTGCATCGAGCGTTTTACTGGCCACTCCACGGTGAGAAACATATTCCCCTGTTTTATTGGCAGGTTAAGACAAGCTTTGCTTTAATGAGCATTGGGTTCCCTTTGAAAGTGGCTCAGATTAGGTTGGGGGAAAAACTGATACAAATTGGTGAATGGACTTATACAGGCCTTTTTTTACTTCACCGTTTGAGTGCGTAATCGCCAAAGCCTCTCTAGTTAAATTTCTCATGAATGATGCATTGGCGACGATGCTAGTCAACTCTGACCTCGTGACTAATTGAGTGTAGTGTGCAAACAGATGTTGCGCCCTCTCATCCAAATTGTGGTCGTTAGCAATTATTTGATAAACAACAGGCTAATACGCTAATTGTTGCCAGTCGCCGATGAGGTTATCCTCTGTGCTTACCCTCTAGCTACATTAAAGCATGGTCCGTTTTGTCTTTCTCTGGCTTTGGCGTTTCACCCTCTTTAGCGAACGGAAATGTAACAATGCAGCAAAAAAGGTTACCTGCTCTGCTCGATAATTAGTTAGCTCGTTCAATTAGCATATAACGTAATCAACTGGTGTCAGTGGTCCATCCAACGTACATGCAAAACAAACAATAGATGCCTTGTGTCTTGAGTCTGCTGAACAAGTCGAATTCCTCCCACCAGTGTTATGGTTTCACTGCCTTCCCCAGAATGGTTTTTCTTCATTCCGGGGCCACATTCCTTCAGAGCCTCTGGTTCGTGTGGTGTCTCGAATTTGTTGGCTTCCCCCTCGTGCGTTTGAAGGCTTGGATTTACACAATGCAGGCAGCAACGGACACCGTCTTCCAATAAAAGCTATTCCCTCGCTCTCTGTTGGAAAAAGTTGATGGTTTTCTTGCTGTGAAGATAGAGAAGAGGGAGGATGGGGGGGGGTAGAAACTCAAATAAAGGCCTTGCATCACTGTGGATGCCGCGGGGAGCGCCGTGTGTGTCATACCTGCCAGATAGGCCCGGGGCTGACAAGAGCCATTAAAGTTTACAGCTGTCCGTCAAGCTGACAGACAGACAGCCCCCCCGAGCCCCCCAGCCTGGCCCCATGTGGGGACCCCCTCCCTGGTTACGGTGCCAGGCCAGTCTGGAGGCAGCGGGTCTCTGGGGGTAGGGGGGGGGGGTGGAGAGATGACTTGGCTGGTAGGGACCGGAGGTGAACACAAACACAATAGGGGGCATAGACACACACACACACATTTGTGGATCTTGGCTCACTATTGTAAAAATTAATTTCTCCAACTTTAACATAAGGAAAAAGAAGGATGAGTAATAGGGAGCTCACTCAGCAGTATTTCAAGGGTCCCTTAGGGTGGTCATATCAAACAAAGCAACAGCACAAATGATGCAGCGGTCAGTTGATTCATATTGTGCCCCCCCTTGTGCCAATCATTTTGTAAAAGCCGGATCTCTATGACAAGACACATCATTCGTCAAAACCGATTTCATCGTGGGGGACAACTAGCAGTTCTCTGACAAGGGCAATGATTGGACTGTACCAAATCAGCAGTATTAGTGGGGTCCTTGAAGACCATTGATATCAGAGCAGTGTGAATATGGATGATATACAGATATTAATACTGTGAAAACAGTTTTTCTGTAGGGGTGCTGTGAGAGGGAACTCCTTCTGTTTGGTGGGTATGATGCGTCACTTAGTGACCCCCAAAGTGAACAAAGTCCTCTGTTGTCTCTTATGCGCATGTGTGTGTTGGACAGCCCCAGACCTTGATCTTAGTACAGACACACAGGTTCGCGTTTCCTCTAAAGCCGCTGACATTGCGTTGCAGCCATCCATGTGCACCACTGCTGTGCCACTCAAGGGAGTGAATGATAGGGTATCGGTGTGTGTGGGGAAGTGTGTGAGCATGTGTTTTGTACAGTACCCCAAACCATTCTGTGATTCTATGTGTGCGGGTCTGCTGTTTGTTCACCCGCATCCACGGGCAATTGCTAATAACCCATCCGCAACCATCCGACTATATGTGATAAAGTCTAAATCTGGGAGCCGCACTCGACCCTAACCTACAAATATAGAAAATGCGCTGTTCAGTCAAAGATAGATACATGCAGCCTCTCTTCTGTTGCCCTGGAAGACTAAATCAAGTTTGCTCGCCAGAAAATGTGTCACACGTCGATATAATGAATGCTTCGATGTTGTTGACGTCGGTAAAGTTTTCTCATTCATCTCTGCTTCTCTCGCACAGCAAAGACATTTAGGGACCAGGGAGAAAACGCAAAATGAACTGGAAACAAATGGCTCTGTTTGTCCCTAAACGGTTTTCAGGGAATTGCTGTGAAAATGACCCGACATGTTTCTGATAAGATTTCGCTTTGGCTTGGATGCATATTTTATGTGTTTGAAAAACGATTGCACGTTTACAGATGTCCCCTAACCGCGCATTCATTCTCTCAAGATGCTGAAATAAAATAGTATTCCTCCACTCCTGTTCCCGAGTTCAGATGTACACTCGGTGTATCATTTTATTGAAAGAACTGCTTCTTTTTGCATTTCCCTTGACGTGCCATAGTTTAAGTCCCCCGTATTGTGACTGTCAAATGTGTGTAGTGCCTCAATCGTCGCACATAACATCTTTCCCAAATATGAGGCTACTGTTCTGGCCCCTCTCTTCAATTTCAACTCTCCATTTCACAGCTTTCTCTTATTGAACGAAACTCCGACATGGTTAACCTTTCCTGCCCAAGTTCCCTAAAGGTGATTGGCGTGTGTTTGGTGCACGTACACTTAGGCCAAGAAGCTTAGGCTTACGCACTTAATGGCAGATCAAAATAAGGAAATGAAAAAGCTCAATGTAGCCTTTAGATATGAATTGCACAAGAATGATACATTTATGGCTTTTTTTATGCTTTGTTTTCTCTTTATTTAACCCGCCCACCCCCACCCTGCCCTTCCTCCTCGCTATATTTCATGAGCCTAAACCCACCGCGGCGACTGCGGATTATTGCGTCAGCACGCGCATCACTGGTGTGTGCGGCTGTGTGTGCGTGTACTTGTGCATATGTGCATGCTTGTGTATGTGTGTGTATAATGCAGCTTGTCGTGCCACAGCCAGGATTAAAGTATTCCTCTCTCTAGACTGGCCTCTCCCTCCTCACCCTCTATTTGTTTTAATTAAAACCAAAATTCCAGCTTGGGCCGAACGGAACCGACCGGCGATCCCTTTTTCCTCTCCTCTCTTCTGACATTCTCTTCTTCTAATGTTTCAAGCCTTTTTCTACCTCCTCCTCCACTTTCTTTTCAGCAAGGTTATGATCGGGCAAAAAGATGCCTGTGTGCCTATATTTCGTCCCGTGTTTATACATGGAAGTATTTGGGTCTTTATTTTAATGGTTCTGCTCACAAGGGGGTAAAGAAATGCAGCACACACAGTGAGCCAGAGGAAAATGTAATCATTCCGGATTGGAAAAGCAGGTTGGGGAATGCCCTGTTTCCTTCATCTGATTCTCCTAACACTCAGAGTATCCCTGTGTGTGTGTGTGTGTGTGTGTGTGTGTGTGTGTGTGTGTGTGTGTGTGTGTGTGTGTGTGTGTGTGTGTGTGTGTGTGTGTGTGTGTGTGTGTGTGTGTGTGTGTGTGTGTGTGTGTGTGTGTGTGTGTGTGTGTGTGTGTGTGTGTGTGTGTGTGTGTGTGTGTGCGTGTGTGCGGGTGTGACGTCAGCGTGTGTGTCAGTGTAACGTGTGATTGTGCATAGAGCCAGTACATGGGAGTGTAAAACAAGTACAATTGCTTTTTAAATACTGTAATAAAGGGAGTCAATGTCAATAGTCGAAGTAGCCATTCGATGAACTGTTCAGCAGTCTTATGGCTTGGGGGTAGAATCTGTTCAGGTGCCTTTTTGTTCCAGACTTGGCGTTCCGGTACTGCTTGTTGTGTGGTACCAGATACAACAGTCTATGACTTGGGTGGCTGGAGTCTTTGACAATTTTCAAGGTCTTCCTCCGACACCTCCTGTCATAGAGGTCCTGGGTGACAGGGAGTTAGTCCCAGGTGATGTATTAGGCTGTACACACTACCCTGTGTAGCGCCTTACATTCAGATGCCGAGCAGTTGCAATACCAATTGGTGATGCAGCCAGTCAAGATGCTCTCAATGGTGCAGCTGTAGAACTTTTTGAGGATCTGAGGGGCCATGCCAAATCTTTTTTGCCTCCTGAGTTGGAAGAGGCGTTGTCGTTCCCTCTTCACGACTGTTGGTGTGTTGGGACCAATGTAGGTCCTTAGTGACGTGGACACCGAGGAACTTGAAGCTCTCATCGTCGGTGATCAGGCCTACCACCGTCGTGTCATCAGCAAACTTAATGATGGTGTTGGAATCATGCCCGCCCACGCAGTCATGGGTGAAAAGGGAGTAAAGGAGGGGATTTAGCACCCCTTGTTGAGGGTCACCGTGGCGGATTCGGTGTTACCTACCCTCAACACCTGGGGACAGCCCGTCAGGATGTCCAGGATCCAGTTGCAGAGGGAGGTGTTCAGTCCCAGGGTCCTTAGCTTAGTAATGAGCTCAGTCCTGAGCCATGACCTTTCAAAGCATTTCATGGCTACAGATGTGAGTGCTACAGGGGGTAGTCATTTAGACAGGTTGCCTTGGCGTTCTTAGACACAGGGACTATGGTAGTTTGCTTGAAACATATAGGTATTACATACTGGGTCAGGGAGAGGTTAAAAAGGTCAGTGAAGACACTTGCCAGCTGGTCAGCAGATGCTTCCTGGTAATTGGTCTGGCCCTATGGCCTTGTGAATGTTCACCTGTTTTAAGATCTTACTCACAGTGGCTACGGAGAGCGTGATCATAGCTGTCCGGAACAGCTCGTGCTCTCACGCATGGTTCAGTGTTGTTTGCCTTGAAGTGTTTATAGAAGGCATTTAGCTCGTCTAGTAGGGTGCGTCACTGGGCAGCACTCAGCTGGGTTTTCCTTTGTATCCCGTAATAGTTTGCAAGCCCTGCCACATCCGACGAGCGTCGGAGCCGGTGTAGTAGGATTCGATGTTAGTCGTATATTGATATTTTGCCTGTTTGATGGTTCGTCGGAGGCTGTAGCGGGATTTCTTATAAGCGTCCGGATTAGTATCCTGTTCCTTGAAAGCGGTAGCTCTAGCCTTTAGCTCAGTGCAGATGTTGCCTGTAATCCAAGCATCTAGTTGGGATATGTACGTATGGTCATTGTGGGGACCGATGCACTTATTAATGAAGCCAGTGACTGATGTGGTAAACTCCTCAATGCCATCGGATAAATCCCGGAACATATTCCAGTCTGTGCTAGCAAAACAGCCCTGTGCCACCATCAATTTGTGGTGGTAAATAGTCAGCTACAAAAAATACAGATGAAAACTTTCTTGGTAAATAGTATGTTCTGCAGCTTATTCTAACTCAGGTGAGCGGAACCTCGAGGCTTCCTTAATATTAGAGATTGCGCACCAGCTGTTATTAATAATGAGACACACACCACCACCCCTGATCTTACCGGACTCTGCCATTCTGTCCTGCCAATGCATACAAAAACCAGCTAGATGTACAGTACATTATCAATGTCCTTGTTCAGCCATGACTCAGAGAAGCATAGTATATTACAGTTCTTCATGTCCTGTTGATAGGATAGTCTCGAATGAAGCTCATCCAGTTTATTCTCCAGTGATTGCACATTTGCCAATAGAACAGAGGGTAGAGGCGATTTATTCATTCGCCGCCATAGTCTCCCCAGGTGGCCTGTGCGCCAGCCTCTATAGCTCCGTCTTCAAGTACCTGGTCCGGGATATTCAATATGTCTTTCGCCTCGGACTCATTGAAGTAGAAGTCCTCGTCCAAATCGAGGTTAGTGATAGGCTGTTCTGATGTCCAGAAGCTCTTTTCAGTCATAGGAAATGATTAAACGTTCCGTTTTTTTTTTTAAATAAGCACACACAAAAATTACACAAAATAGCACAATTGGTCAGGAGCCCGTAAAAAGACTACTATTCCCTCCGGCGCCATTCTCTTCGTGTGTGTGTGTGTAAAGTGGGACCCAGCACAAAGCACACATTGTAGCCTGTGGTGTAGAGTGGCTCCTCGAGTGGGAGGCTGCAGTTCATCTGTGAGCCTTTTTTGTTATTGAATGAATTTGTTCTCCACCGCTGGACTGGCTGAGTGATTCAACACTGGGCAGAGGTCCCCAGTCAGAAGTAGTCATCCACAGAGAGGGGGGATGATCTTTAGATCTTCTGGTTTTTCTTGTTCTGCTATCGCCGTGTTGTATCTAACCTGTCACTCACTCCTGTGTGCGTGTTGTATCTAACCTGTCACTCACTCCTGTGTGCGTGTTGTATCTAACCTGTCACTCACTCCTGTGTGAGTGTTGTATCTAACCTGTCACTCACTCCTGTGTGCGTGTTGTATCTAACCTGTCACTCACTCCTGTGTGCGTGTTGTATCTAACCTGTCACTCACTCCTGTGTGAGTGTTGTATCTAACCTGTCACTCACTCCTGTGTGCGTGTTGTATCTAACCTGTCACTCACTCCTGTGTGCGTGTTGTATCTAACCTGTCACTCACTCCTGTGTGCGTGTTGTATCTAACCTGTCACTCACTCCTGTGTGCGTGTTGTATCTAACCTGTCACTCACTCCTGTGTGCGTGTTGTATCTAACCTGTCACTCACTCCTGTGTGCGTGTTGTATCTAACCTGTCACTCACTCCTGTGTGCGTGTTGTATCTAACCTGTCACTCACTCCTGTGTGCGTGTTGTATCTAACCTGTCACTCACTCCTGTGTGCGTGTTGTATCTAACCTGTCACTCACTCCTGTGTGCGTGTTGTATCTAACCTGTCACTCACTCCTGTGTGCGTGTTGTATCTAACCTGTCACTCACTCCTGTGTGCGTGTTGTATCTAACCTGTCACTCACTCCTGTGTGCGTGTTGTATCTAACCTGTCACTCACTCCTGTGTGCGTGTTGTCCTTCCAGTTGGATCCTATCCCCGAGGAGGTGATGCAGCAGAGGCCCAACCCCAACGCTGTCCACTCCATGGAGAAGGTGCTGGAGGAACATGGTGTGTGACCCTTTACTCGACTCACACGGGAAACAGTCCCACTCTATGGGCCACAATAGAGCTGGGACGATAAACCCAAAATGATTTTACCGATCACTTGGCGAGAAATGTGAAGTTAGAACTGAAATACGTTTCCTAATATGGGTGATTGTTAATGGGACAATTGATGGCTACAACCATCAAACTAGTAGTACTAGTTTTAAAAAGTATAACTGTGGAGCACATTAATGTTATAAACGGATTCTATTTATCGTTATCGCATCAATTGAGCCAATTTATTACAATATGAATTTATTTTGGTTCATATTTCCCAGCTCCAAGCTACAACCAGCAAATGATTTTGCCATTTGATTTGCCAGTGTGCATTTACCATAGAGAGTAAACAGCAGCACTCGGCCCTGGATAACAGACGTTGTTTGACATCTTGTCCAGTTGCTCTATGTAATAATCACCTTTTGACCTTTGTCCTGTCGTGTGTTGTAGGTAAATATTGGCGATCTCTGCAGCGCGGGGCCTCCACACTGGGCCACTCTCTGAGCGAGGCTCGTCAGTGTGAGACGGAGGAGGCCGAGACCGTCACTGCCATGGCCTCCCTCTCTGTGGCCAACAAGCAGAGGAGGTACGTCTCTCCCAAGGCGGTGTGTGTGTGCGTGTGTGTGTGTGTACGGTCTATGGTTGTACAGAATATGGTTGTGCTGTTTGTGACACGTGTCATCTCCTGTCTTTCTCCAGGAGTGAGGAGGAACCTATGGAGGAGGAGGTGCCTCTGTAAAGGGATGACCACGCCCCCTTTACCATTCAGACACCCATTTAGTCCTCAGCCAACCACTAACCTCCGTTTTGAATTTGACCCCAATCTTTGGCTCCTCCCACGCCCTGTCTAGAAGGCACATCAGCCCCGGGGGGGGGGGGGGGGACAATGTTGAGAGGTTACGAAACGGAAACAGAAGACGACACTATCTCGCTCGTCCAGAGTGGACGGACTAAAAGGCCGCCGATATGTTGTACTGTCTCTATGTAAGGAGGCAGAACACAAGGAGCCTCGGGTTGCCAGGTTTCTTCGGATCTTTACTTCAGGACCAGTGGGATCTAAGGTGACCTTGAGTGTTCATGCTTTTTTTTTGTAACAGTCACACTCTGTCTGAAGTACCAGTCCAGACACCGGATTTCTAAGTTAGAACTCTTCTTTCATTTTTCTTTGTTCCTTTTTCCTTTCACTGAAAAACAGCAACAGCGCCCTATGATATAATTCCGACACTGTGTGCGAACTTTCAGTCGTAACCATTCACAAAAGACTTTGAGAAAAGAGAGACGTCGCAGGGCTTGCTGAAATTTCTGGCCAACTTTTTGATTGGCGAAAGCAGACATTTTTTTTGTGTTTCAAGATAGGTACAAAGTGAGGAAGAGAGAGAGAACACAATGGACGTGTGACCAGGTCTTCTGGTTCGAGATGACAGACAGCAAAAAGACTGAGTTTGTGCCTTTTTTTCCCAGCCTGGTCGATTCTACGATGAACTCACGACGAAGAGCTTTGCCTTAAATGACTTTTCGAGGGGAGAGAGGTGCCTTCCTCTCGCCCTCACACCTCATCCCCTTATGTTGTGGCGAGACTGGAAATGCCAGCACGATGGCACATAGACAGAAGGCCCTTGGCATGTTTACCCTGAATTCCCTGTAGCCCACTGTCCCATCCCTGTTCCCTTTGACCTCGTCGTAACCCCTTTACTGTCATTTAGAAGGTAGTTGCCATGCTACACACAGGGACTAACATGGTTAGTCTTTTTCAGTGGAACTGAATGGTTGAATCAACGGTTGAAACATCAGCCAATGATGTAGCGAGCTGGTATATAAAATCCTTAACCAAATACACGTCACCTCTTCGAAAGAGTTAGCTAGCATACACTGTAGTCTGTACTAGAAAGACTTGCCATCTTAAACGAGAATGCTGTTCAAAAATAGTAGTAGTAAGACAATAAATTAAGCCAAAGCGTGACTTTGCTATCAGCGCAATAGTCAGGATCCACGTAAGTATTGTAGGCTTATAAGACAGATTTTACTATCATGACTTTACATTCAAGGTTGTTCTCTGTGAGGGAATTAGAACAGTTAACTTTTTTGTTAACTTTCACCCCTCACCTTTCAAAACGTTCTAATGTCACAACGTTCAGACGATCTTACAGTCATTTAGGGGCAGTAGATACAATGAGCCGTTCTTTTGGCGTTTTGCTCACACAAATATGTGTCTTTGTTACCATGGTGACTGAGCAATTAGACGGACATACCACCTCTGTGAGTTTTCGGAGAGGAGCAAGTGGCACCCATGTTCTCTGTCCACACAGGTGCTCTTCAAGTGTCAGGTGCTAGCGAACAGGTTCATGCATGTGCGTGTACGTGAGTGTCACGTCGCAATCCAGTAAACAAACTCTTTATACACTCAGACATCATAGCTACTGCTAGGAGTGTTTGGGTTTTTTATTTGGTACAGGAAAGTGTATTCAATCTTGTGTGAGACACATTAAATAACTGTATATACAATACATTTGCACGCATGCTGTCCAAAAACGTTCTTACCACATACAGTTGACTTAGTTCTCAAACACCTATAGTGCAGAATATGGAGAATGAATGATATAGTGATCTGTATACGGTGTGTTGAACACCCACACCCCCAACTCATGTTTAGCCTCTGGGCAACTACCTTCTACATTATTCCATTGAAGTCATAATCACTTGTTTCTACTTTTGGTAAAAGAGGAAGAACTGGGGAAGATTGATGTTGTTTCTGCATTGATCTTCCGGATTTTTCCAACGCAGTTGTTTTGATGACTACTTCATTTGTGTGGTTTTGACCAATATTTTTAGGTATTTTTTTATTTGTTTTCGTTTTTTGTCCTTGTTGTCTTTTGAAGTGGACTTCTGTGTCTCTGGTTTCTGTACTTTTCATTTGTATTCCTGTTGTTTTTGTATTATTTTCAGTTTTTTCTCTCTGTTACACTTTCTACAGTTGACTTGTCTCACGACCAAGTGAGAGTTCAGTTCCTTTTCATGGCATAAGGATCTGGGGTTGTAAGGGAAGGGATGGAGAGAGATGGGGGGGGGGGAATGCAAATATTTCTACTTTGTATAATGATTCCAACAATTGTGTATTTACTATACTGTCTGTTCATAGTAGATTTATATATGACAAAAAAAATCTAAAAGTATATTATATATTATAGCATATTACAATCTTGTTTTGGGAGGAAAAGAAGTTCGTATTGCAAGGTGATTTGCTCATGTTTCATTCGCTGGTCTGGTTTGGCACTTCCTGGTGTTGCAGAGGACCCTGTTCATTATTCCTGGATGCCTTGGCTGAGGGTTCAGTACAGTAGCATCCCATTTGTTTCTTTACAGCGTACACCACTGACGTAGGCTCTATTCATACTTGACACTACATAGAAAAGTTGAAAGGTTGTTCCCAAACAAGGGACAAGTCACTTGTTTCTGGAGCTCTGATGTCTCCTCCATTGAAACACTGACAAGCATGAGTTTACAGTGCGAAGACCACTGGTATTGGGCACACTTACATAGGTAAAATTTTCTGACCAACAACCAAACACTTTTAACTGTGTTTGTAAAACCTTCTCTATATTATCTATTAAAGGACGTGTAATTCAGTAGGTTTTGCCTTGGAATGACGTGATAATTACACAAGGGTTGCCCTGTAATGACTAAACACTATAAGCCCAAGGGTCATAGTTAACCCATCAATAGTTCCCCTCTCACCCTTTAACCTCACCCATCCTGCCCAAACCGCCCCTCTCCTTTGACGGCTGTAGAAGATGACTAGTGAGGTCAAGGGTCATCTCAATGGACCCAGTCTCATCCAAGGGGGCAGACTCCGAGTTAAAAGTCCAGTCTGCGTCTCAATTGTGGTTGCTGTTATTGTATTGGTGGCCTTTATTATAAGCTATCATCCAGAGCTCTGCCAGGATGCTTGGAAACACCAGTCACAGCAATGGCCGCCATGGCTTAGTCACTTGTATTCAAACAATATTTTTTAAAGGGACTATATACTGTCTGGTTATCAGCGTGTCCAGATAGTCATTTGAACATGATCTTAATCATGCTCAACAAAAGACATTCCATTTTGTTTTGTTTTTAATTGTTTTATCATGGGGCATTTTCTTCTTCTTCTTCTTCTTCTCCTGCTTTTTATCCTCTCATCCAAACCAGGCCTGAGGATTGTCTGTGGTTTATTAGAAGGGCCTGGTTGTTGGGTTACTGCACTCTTCCACCACCTCTGTAACATATCTGCATGGTTTGTGTGTCTGCATGCCTGTCTCTGTCCCTGTAACATATCTGCACAAGGAAAGAGCACTGAATGGACAGTAGTACGTTTTTTTACAACAACATCGTGATTTGAGAACGAGAGCATGACACGGGAACTCGTTCTTTTGCTCCTCTGTTTTTTTCTTTCTTCCCAGGAGCGACGATGAGGAAGAACGATGCTCCCTGTTGGTCTGACAGATATGCTTTTTACCTGTGAAAATGTTCAACAACAAATTGAATGACTTTGAATATTCCACAACATCTTTATCTAGAACTTGTGACATACAGACAATGGATTTTATTGTATTTATGTAGAAAAACTGTTTTAGGGAAACTAAAGACGGGACAACTGCATAGACCAACTGATTTTTATTCTGGGGGGGGGGGGTGTTATCATTTGAGGGACGGACGGGTTTTGTTTCGAGACATCTGGAGATATCAAAGGGCTCTGTCCAGATGAATGGTCTATATCGTCGTCAGGGTTGTCCATTCCATTTCAGCCAGTAATATCTGTGACCACTGTGGTTTAAAAAAAAAAAAAAAAAAAAACAGTTCTAGGTTTACAAAATGTATGACATGCATATTCTGTTTTTTTTGATTGTCTTTATCTCTCCATTGTTACAGAATAGTGCTTTTTTTCCTGGGTCCTTTCCTCTAACATTTTCTCTTTGACATCTACATTATAAAATCTAATGTTTTGGGGGAAAAACACTGTCGCGTTGTTATTTCCTGGTTGGATATGGTCAGATGAGTGGTCTTTGGTTGAACAAAAAAAGGAAAGGCTAAGTGATTGTAATACAAACTCGAGGCCCATGTTGAATCATACATGAATCGCTACTTGAGTCATGTACCCAGATACTCACAAACCTCAGTGCCTTCAGAAAGTATTCACACCCCTTTTTCCTGATTTAAAAATGGAATTACCTGTAGATGTTGTGTCACTGATCTACACACAACACCCCATAATATCAAAGTGGAATTTTGTTTATAGAACATTTAAGAAATGTATCGAAAATTAAAGCTGAAATGTCTTGAGTCAGTAAGTATTCAACCCCTTTGTTATGGCAAGCCTAAATAAGTTCAGGAGTAAAAATGTGCTTCAAAAATTACATAATAAGTTGCATGGACTCATTCAGTGTTCAATAATAGTGTTTTTTAATAATTAGGCTTTGAATGGTGTATCAATACACCCAGTTACTACAAAGATACAGGCGTCCTTCCTAACTCAGTTGCCGGAGAGGAAGGAAACCGCTCAGGGATTTCACCAATAGGCCGATGATGACTTTGAAACAGAGTTTAATGGCTGTGATATGAGAAAACTGAGGATGGATCAACAACATTGTAGTTACTCCACAATACTAACATAAATGTCAGAGTGAAAAGAAGAAAGTCTGTGCAGAATAAAAAATAATCCAAAACATGCAACAAGGCACTTAAGTAATACTGCAAAAAAGTGGCAAAGAAATGTACTTTTTGTCCTGAATACAAAGCATTATGTTTGGGGCAAATCCAACACATCACTGAGAACCACTCTTCATATTTTCAAGAATGGTGGTGGCTGCATCATGTTATGGGTATGCGTGTCATCGGTAAGTACTAGGGAGAAATTGAATACAGCTATAAGCACAGAAAAAAATCCTAGAAAACCTGGTTCAATTTGCTTTCCAACAGACACTGGGAGACAAATTCATCTTTCAGTCGGACAATAACCTAAAACACAAGGCCAAATCTACGCTGTTGCTAACCAAGAAAACATTGAATGTTCGTGAGTGGCCTAGTTACAGTTTTGACGTAAATTGCCAAGAGAATATATGGCAAGACTTCAAAATGGCTGTCTAGCACTGATCAACAATCAACATGACAGAGCTTGAATTATAAAAATAAAAAAAGAGCAAATATTGTACAATCCAGGTGTGAAAAACTCTTAGCAACTTACCCAAAAAGACTCACAGCTGTAATCACTGCCAAAGGTTCATCTACAAAGTATTGACTTGGGGGTGTGAACACTTCTGTAAATGAGATATTTCTGTATTTAATTTTCAATAAACATTTATAAAACATGTTTTCACTTAGTCATTATGGGGTATTGTGTGTAGATGGGTGAGAGAAAACAAATCCATTTTGAATTCAGGCTGTAACACAACATGTGGTGTAAGTCAAGGGGATCTGAATATTTTCAGAAATGACAGTTCTATAATATGTCAATTGTGATGAGTTAACCCACAAAGTACATGCATAGAAGGCATTTCTTAGCCGCTGTGATGTCGCAGATCAGCTTTTTGTTGTTAGAAATCTGTGACCAAGCAAATAGTAGAGGGACACATTCATTGTGCTGAAAGTGGTTAGAGAATGGCTAGGGGACATTTTTGACCCTGTCCCAGTGTATGAGAAAACACATTCCAATCGACACTTCCACTAAAATATTTTGCACTGATCTTGAAAACGAGGTGACACCCTGTGAATACTTACAAAAATCGTTCTACCACTGCAACTAAATAAATGTTATGCTTCAATATAGGAATACCTCATTTCTCCTTTTAAAGTCATTCTAGATCTGAAATGGATGAATTGATGAAACTGAAAGCCAGAAACCTCTTTTTTTACTTATCAGTAACCATTTATATATATATATATATTGTGAATGTCAATAAGCAATCTCTAAATAGTCATTTACACATTTATAAACACTTCAATTATTTATTCATGACTTGTAAAATAATAAGTATGTTCACAATTTGTATGTGGTTTATCATTTAAACCAGTTATAAAGTAGTTATTGTCAACGCGTAAGATGATCGATTGATTCATGTTTTTACTCCTCATTTAAATGCATATACATGTGTTTATATTTAATGAATGGGATATTTAGTCAGTGTTAGTGAGTGTATTCATACATGTGAGCACCTGCATTTACTACTACATCATGTTGATGATTCATGTAGATTCGTATAACCAACTTCTTTTACCGTTGCATGTTGTAGGTTATTTGTAGCCATTGGTGGAGAATCAAGTACTGTCTACTAAATGGTTATAAGGATCTATCTTAATCATCAACTAATATTTTAGTAAGTGCAAGTATATTCAGATTTTCAAATGCACTAATGTTAATAAATATCCCATTCATGACATAACTGATTAGAAGTACATTATTAAGCATTTACAAATTGTGAACATACTATGATCAAATACTTTACGAGTTACAGTACAAATCATAAATATGTACTTTAAAATATTGTTTTTTTAAATACATAAATGACTATTTAGAGATGACTTATTGTCATTTCCAAATGTAGGAATAATGATTCATAAATGGTAAGTAAACTCTTTACAAGCTGTTTATGACTGGTTTATTAACCAACCTTAATATAAAGTGTTACCTACTTAGGTAATCCCTTACAGATCAGTGACTACCTCAAGGAAGGTCAGATGGAAGGATGCATCTCTAAATTATTGGAACAGGCCCCAGAATCCTACAGTAGATATTTAGTATACTGAAGAGAGCAGCTCCCTTAAACGTACTGCCATGTGCACTAGCAGTAGAGGCTTAGTCCGCATGCTTCCCAGCCTAAACAGTTCGGAACAGTTTGAACAGTTTGTGGACATATTATGACAACATTTTGGGAAGTTTTTGTTCGGCTTGTTCTTAGGCAAGGGTTTTTTCAGTTGTTCGTGCACACACACACAAACATTTCGAGGCAAGTCGAAGTCAGTAGCCGAAGTCTACGTCCCTTCGTTGGTGACAGGCAGCAGTAGGGATTCTTCAATTAAGTGTTTGTTGTCACTCAACGAGAGACTAACCATTTCCATGCACATTTTTTCACTTGAGAAGTACTGAACCAAACATCTTAGTTAATATTGCGCGACTAAGAGCTCCTTGGAAAAACGTCAGAATTAATCACAGATTTATTTAGTTATCATTCATTCTGGCTACGGCGTCTCAAAATGTACAGTATTGCAGTTTTTTTTTTCATTTTTTAATCAACGTTTTTTTAATGGAGTATGCGAGCACACTCGTTTGATTCGCGTAGCCAAGTTCGGCTAGGCGCCAGCCAAACTGAAGCATGCTGATACCTTTAGGCCCTAGGCTTCACAGTAGCCACAAGCAGGCTTAGCCACCCATTTGGAAGAGTCAAAGGTCAACCCCAGTGTCCAAATAAACACAAGATTGTCTGTGTTTGGAGTGGGTTGGGGGGGGGGGCGTTAATACAACACTCCAAACAAAAACAGATCCAAGCCTGCTACTGGTCAGTCAAACACTGTAAAAGTACCACTGTTATACGGTCTTCCTTAGTCTTCCCCTGCCTAAATGCAAACAATGTCGCTGGTGTCACAGTGGAAGTGATGTTTGATATTCATAAATCAACATTGTTGAAGTACAGTAATGTGGCAAAGGCAAAGAGACCTGGACAAGTCTCGCGCACCTCTGTAAGAGCAGAGCAAACTGAGATGTGAGTGACAATATTGACCATCTCACAAGATGTGAAAGAGACCTGTCAGGAGACCAATGAGACTAACAAAGCCGACACGAAAGCTAAATAATGCGCTCCTATTTTAGGGGTCCTGGGTCGCTAAGACGGGGTAACAACCGACTGTGCTCCCAGCACGCAGACCGACCGTCTCGCTGTCAACTCCAAACGTCCAGCTGATTACTTTGCGTCGTCCCACACTGCAGGCGGCTGATCTCCGCGACCCTTGAAGGGCTCTTCCCCCTTTAGTTACGACACATCTTGGAACCTCTCCTATGGCCAGCCCACAAAAATCAAAATGGTCGCTTCTTTCCCACAACAAAACTCCCCAGAAGGCAGGGCCATTGGTTGGCAGAAAACCCCCGGAAAACCCCCAGCTATTTTCCACCTCATCCCACAATGACAGTCCCATCTGTGGTGATTATCACTCCCTCTCCCTCTCTCTCGCTCTCTTTCCCCCTCTCTCTCGCGCTCTCTCTACCCATCTTCCTGCCTCCCCGTGTCAGTTCGCTCTGTCATTACCAGTTCCCATATTATAAAAGGCCTCGTATCTGAATGTGGCTCATCATTCCCACATCATTTTTAATTGCAGGCCCGAGTGGCCGTGGTGGCTATGGATAAGGTCGAGGACAGCTGGGGGATGACAAGCGCTGAAAATTACAGATCACAGTTATCGGAAACCCTAACCATGTGACCTACAGGCAATAAGGATGGCGTATTTATGACAGGGGCCCCAGCGGCGAAATTCAAGTATCTTGTCCTTCGCAAACATACACACACAAACGCACACACACACACACACTGCTCCCCATGGGACAATAAGGAAGGATTTGTTATGTAAGTTATATGGTGCGTCAGGCCAGAGGAACAGAAGGTATGGGCCTCCGGGTCACAGTGACCGGGTGAAGATGGACCTAGTATCTCAGCTCTGTCCTGTCTCACACACACATTGCTCTCTTACTGGGCAAGAGCTGAATGGGACAGTTTTTAATGTGAGACGCTTCTCCAATGGTTGTTTTTTCCCCAATGTGTGTGTGTGTGTGTGTGTGTGTGTGTGTGTGTGTGTGTGTGTGTGTGTGTGTGTGTGTGTGTGTGTGTGTGTGTGTGTGTGTGTGTGTGTGTGTGTGTGTGTGTGTGTGTGTGTGTGTGTGTGTGTGTGTGTGTGTGTGTGTGTCCCCTCACAAGGATAGTAGAACAAGGAAGACTTAAGACAAGCTGGGACATTTTGCTTGTCCCCACGAGGAAAAGGGCAATTTTAGGGTTAGAAGTTAGGGTTTGGGCTTAAGGTTATGGTTAGAGTTAAGGATTTTGAATGGGAACCAATTGTTTGATCCTCACACGGATAATAAAACCTGTGTGTGTGTGTGTGTGTGTGTGTGTGTGTGTGTGTGTGTGTGTGTGTGTGTGTGTGTGTGTGTGTGTGTGTGTGTGTGTGTGTGTGTGTGTGTGTGTGTGTGTGTGTGTGTGTGTGTGTGTGTGTGTGTGTGTGTGTGTGTGTGTGTGTGTGTGTGTGTGTGTGTGTGTGTGTGTGTCCCCTCACAAGGATAGTAGAACAAGGAAGACTTAAGACAAGCTGGGACATTTTGAGAGAGAGAGAGAGAGTGTGAGTGAGTGAGTGAGTGAGTGAGTGAGTGAGTGAGTGAGTGAGTGAGTGAGTGAGTGAGTGAGTGAGTGAGTGAGTGAGTGAGTGAGTGAGTGAGTGAGTGAGCGTGCATGCGTACGTGTGTGCGGGCGCATCTGTTTGTGTTTCGGTGTGTGTGTGTCCTTTCGGTGTGTGTGGGTGGCTCAACACTAGACTAAACACACAGCAAGAGAAGCAAACGCCACACCACTTTTCAAATACACAACACGGACCATCAGACCCTTAACATTGCCAATGGAAACACACAGTACGTTGCATGGTGGCACTCCCAAAATGATGGAACGGGGAAGTTTCACCCAAATTCTATTGTTATAAAGTCGATCTCCACTAGACTATATATGCATGTAAAAACGCATTTACAATGATGCCATTACATGCCAGAAGAATGTCATGCAAAAACCTACAATTGTAACATATTTGAGTTTCACTTGTCTTCAGGAATTAATGTCTTTCTCCTCGGGACATTCAAATGTTTTCCCTGCATCTTCCTTTTTGAGAGACTTCAGAAGTAGCCCACAGTGCTAAAGCCATATTTTTCACATTAACTCTCCACACACACCTTCTGTAGGCACAGACAGAGCCAAACGTACCTCAATTTATGCCTGTTGTGTAAAACCAAATTATACAGGCGACCTATCACCTTCCTGCTCAATGAGATAAAAAAAAATGGAACATGCGAGAGAAAGAAGGGGAGGAAAGGGCTTTACCCCCTCCGAGTAGTTTTCATTTTAGCTCGGCTCAGATCATTGGCACCACAATTCCCCCAGGCAGGAGTAACCTTGTTAAAGAGACTGTATGTTTTATCCTATAGGCTCCACATGAGGAATACATTACCACATGCATTTGTTACACACACACACTCACACACACACATGTCCAACACACACACTCACACATCCAACTCACACACACACATACAACACACACTCACACACACTCACACACACGCACATGTCCGACACTCCCACAGCACACACACACACATCCCAAACTAAACAAAGTTGTTGTTTGCTTTAACAATAGCTATAATGATGATCTGGAAGAAAGTGTCCCCAATTGTGCTTGTAAAGGTAATTACTGTGTTAGTCATCCTAGTTCTGTTATTTGTATTTCAAACTTTTAAAAGTTGACTGCAAACTATTCATGTTAAACTATTAATTCATGGGTTTTTTTCTCCCCCAATTGACCATTGAACTGCTGTGAACATTTGACCTTTAGAGGTATGACGACACAATGCAAGTTAATGCCAAGACAAACTGGCCAAGTCACCTTATGATGCTCTGTTATTTAAGTCACTGGCTGAAAGAGGAGCACCATCTATTCAAGTTGGGTGTGTGTCTTGTTCTCATTGTCCTTTGTACTGCAATAGATGTTATCTAGATATCATCTCATAAAAGGATGACACCCATCTTTCATAATACATGATCTAGTAGATGTGCTTCGCGCGCAGTACTGTGTACGCAGTACTGTGAAAGGACTGAAGGTCAGAATATTAACGGTTTTGCTTGGAATGATGAGATAAGAGAGACAAAATATTTTAAGCACATCTCTACTGGAATACTTTGTTGCTTATTTCAACTAGCTACCACTAGGGGGAGGAGACACACACACACACACACACACACACACAAACACAGACTGTATTGTTCACTAACCATTTACTATCATCCTGTATCAGTTAACACTGAACTGTGTAAGAGATGAGTACTCACTGTGAAGGACATAATTGGTGAAAGCATGGAAGGAAAGAAGGGGAGAGTGAACACAGAGTGAGATAGTGAGAGCTTGGAGGGAAACAAGGAGAAAGAGGGAAGAGGAGAGTGAGTGAGCTCGTGGGAGAGGGAGAGAGTATGGCAGGATGAGAGAGAGCGAGAGAACATGGCAGGAGAAAAGGACAGCGTGAGCGAGAGCGTGGGCTCCTGTGGTAGCCTGACCTGTGCTGACCCTTGGTGACCCCGGGGTCAGAACCTGTACTAATGAAGAGGAAAGTGGTGTGGTGTGCAAACATGTCACAGTGAGGGGCTGGGCCTGGGGCCAGATCAAGTTTCAGCCACAGAGGTGACCGGGATCAAGGCCTTCTGTTTAAACTGTTACAAATCACACAGGCTGGACACACAAGTCCAGCTCTGACCATAGACAGAGACTGCAGTGAGTTACTGCACCAATGGTGGAATATATAGGTGGAATTCAAATCAAATCAAATGTTATTTTATTTGTCACATGCGCTGAATACAACAGATGTATCACCTTACAGTGAAATGCTTACTTACAAGTCCTTAACCAACAATGCAGTTTTAAGAAATATACCAAAATAATATATAATTAACAGAAATAAAAGTAACAAATAATTCAACAGCAACAGTAAAATAACAATAGTGAGACTATATAGACCTGTACAGAGTCAATGTGGAGACTATATACAGGGGGTACCTGTACAGAGTCAATGTGGAGACTATATACAGGGGGTACCTGTACAGAGTCAATGTGGAGGCTATATACAGGGGGTACCTGTACAGAGTCAATGTGGAGACTATATACAGGGGGTACCTGTACAGAGTCAATGTGGAGGCTATATACAGGGGGTACCTGTACAGAGTCAATGTGGAGACTATATACAGGGGGTACCTGTACAGAGTCAATGTGGAGACTATATACAGGGGGTACCAATACAGAGTCAATGTGGAGGCTATATACAGGGGGTACCGGTACAGAGTCAATGTGGAGACTATATACAGGGGGTACCTGTACAGAGTCAATGTGGAGGCTATATACAGGGGGTACCGGTACAGAGTCAATGTGGAGACTATATACAGGGGGTACCTGTACAGAGTCAATGTGCAGGGGCACCGCTGTTGAGGTAATTGAGGTAATATATACATGTACGTAGAGTTAAAGTGACTATTAAAGTGACTATGCATAGATAATAACAATAAATACATTCAAATAGTCTGGGTAGCCATTTGATTAGCTGTTCATGAGTCTTATGGCTTGAGGATAGAAGCTGTTAAGAAGCCTCTTGGACCTTGGCGCTCTGGTACCACTTGCCGTGCGGTAGCAGAGGAAACAGTCTATGACTAGGGTGGCTGGAGTCTTTGACCATTTCTAGGGCCTTCCTCTGACACCGCCTGGTATAGACGTTATGGATGGCAGGAAGCTTGGCCCCAGTAAGGTAGTAGAGCGCACACACTACCCTTTGTAGTGCCTTGCGGTCGGAGGCTGAGCAGTTGCCATACCAGGCAGTGAAGCAACCAGTCAGAATGCTCTCAATGGTGCAGCCGTAGAACCTTTCGAGGATCTGAGGACCCATGCCAAATATTTTCAGTCTCCTGAGGGGGAATAGGTTTTGTTGTGCCCTCTTCACGACTGGCTTGGTGTGCTTGGACCATGTTAGTTTGTTAGTGATGTGGACAGCAAGGAACTTGCTCTCAACCTGCTCCACTACAGCCCCGTAGATGAGAAATAGGGGCATGCTCGGTCCTCCTTTTCCTGTAGTCCACAATCATCTTCTTTGTCTTGATCACGTTGAGGGAGAGATTGCCAGGACAACAACTGAAGGGCAAAGGGGATAGGATATGTTCCCTACCGTATTATGATTTTTTCCCCAACATTTTCTAATTGTATGAATGTACGTGTGTACGTGTGTGTGTACTGATACGTGTGTGCGTGTGTGTGTACTGATACGTGTGTACGTGTGTGTGTACTGATACGTGTGTACGTGTGTGTGTACTGATACGTGTGTACGTGTGTGTGTACTGATACGTGTGTACGTGTGTGTGTACTGATACGTGTGTGCGTGTGTGTGTACTGATACGTGTGTACGTGTGTGTGTACTGATACGTGTGTACGTGTGTGTGTACTGATACGTGTGTACGTGTGTGTGTACTGATACGTGTGTACGTGTGTGTGTACTGATACGTGTGTACGTGTGTGTGTACTGATACGTGTGTACGTGTGTGTGTACTGATACGTGTGTGCGTGTGTGTGTACTGATACGTGTGTGCGTGTGTGTGTACTGATACGTGTGTGCGTGTGTGTGTACTGATACGTGTGTACGTGTGTGTGTACTGATACGTGTGTGCGTGTGTGCGTGTGTGCGTGTCTAGTTAGCACTTTAAACTATGCCGTCCTCTAAGCAAGAGTGTGTGTGGGACCAGAGGGCCCAGGTGTCTGAAAAGAAACCACACTATTAAACCCACTTAAAAGGCTGACAAACAGAAACCTAACTCCTAGGCTGAGTCCTTGGGCTGGAAGGCCACTTCAGTTCAGTCCGGCGGGTTATTTCCCCAATGGCTGCCTGGCCCGCATTGGCATTCCTCCACCACTGCCTTTTTACAGCCATCTTTACAACCACTTTAGTGTTCTTAACCCATTTTCTTGTCCAGTTTAATTCCTCCACTCGGAGAGCCGGGGCGGAAATCTCCCTGTGGTGGAATGGAGTGAGAGGGGAGGGGCGGGGATGTGGAGTGGTGAAGAGGGGGAGGTTTGGCACTCCAAAAGGATGAAGGGGGAAGGTGGCTTAGGGGAGATACTGGGACAGAATAGAATGGGACACACGCTTGCACACACACAAACCACACACACCTCCTGTAGTGCTTGGACGGTGGGCAAGAAATACTCTATAGCGACACCTCTATTGCATGGATTATCAACAAGATTCAGCCGCGGGTCATTTTTTTTCTGGAGCGGCTGGTCAGGGTGCAATTACAAGTAGTTTGAAGACTGCAAATTGACCGCAAGAAGCCCAAACAGATATGTTTGACTAAAATATAATCATTTTAAGCCTTGCTTATTTGTATACGATCTTATCTGTCTCTCTATTATGTGTGAGAATACTTGGAAACAGATTTCTTAAGTTAAAATCACTTTCCTGATTTCCTGGTGTTTTTTACAGTCTTTTATGTAAAAACAAATATTTAAAAAAGCTCAGAAAGCTTGTGGGGCCACCCACAGGGGTGAGAGCAAGAAGAGAAAGAGAGAGGGATGGGAGGAGGATGGAAGATGGAGGATGGTTAGGGATCCAATGTTTGGAGCTCCCTCCCTGGTCATCTCATCCATCCATCTCTCTGGACTCCTCCACTCCTCTGTGCTCAAAGACCAGTTTCCAGTACCTCATCACTTATCCCTTGCTCTGACAAATGACAGGGGATTTGCTGAAGACTCTGTTTTCAGATGGTGTGCTAACCTCAGTTTGTAGGGGTGTTTATGTACAATGTAAGCAAGCCCCACCTGGCTAACACACTGTGCCACACACACGCCACACACACACAGCTTTTATACACTATCGTGCCGACCCAAACACAGCTTAGATTACTTCTCACATTGTCCTTTTCTCCACAGTTCCAGCAACTATGGTGGGTGTGTAACCAGGCCAACTCAGCTTGGTTTGGCTCAGTATGGGAAAAGCCCTACAAGCATGTGGATTCACAGACTGGAAAATATGACTTTTTGGGCTTTTACAATAAGTGAGGCGACACTGACCTCACACCCACACATTTTGTCAGCCTGCCATCTACCGATATGAGGACTACTGTCAAAATAATAACACATCACCTTAACGACATAATGGCTGTCACAACATACCACCATGGTAGAGACAATCGCCTGTCATGTTACACAACACTCATAACAGATGGCACAAAAAAAACACGTGACAGTACTAAGCCAGCCGACAATGTTATTACTCATGTTATGTCATGTAATAGTACTCTCATGACAGCTTTATCACGTGGTAAAGCGCTAGTGTCAAAGTTAGAGAAGTAGCTCCTTCTATCCTTCTGTTGTGATGACATGCTTAGGGCCATCTGCAATGCTGAGTGCAGAATACTACTCTCTACACATGGGTGCAACGTATACCCCCCCCCCCCTTCCCCCACAGGCCCTGGTCAGATGATGAGGGCCCTCTTTGTAGGGGATCAAAGTATTACCGATCCTGATTAAGGACGGAAAGGGAGGAGGACGAGGAGGAGAAACTCTTGTCTACTCCCACGGGGGCGTCACGTTCCATGTTTTGAGCAGCGTCCCAGGATTAGTGTGAATATTGTTCACACTAATCAGGATCTACATAAATAGGAATAATAAACAGTACAAGCTAGGCTGAGTGGGTGCCCCATATGTCAAAATGATGCCTGGCAGGGTTAGTGGACTGTATAGGCCTGTATAGGCCTAGCACTGTAGTACCCAGTGCACCACATGCTGTGCACCTCCACTCTCACATACTCATGAAATTAATTTACAAAAATACTACCACTAACTACTTTGACTAATAATGATCATTCTAATAATCATCTTCATCCTCCTCATCATCATAGCAGCACATTAAAACCCACTTGTTTTGTTTGTAAAAGCTGAAGCCAATTCTACATAAAGTGTTGAAAACAAGTGTTTGACACACTGCCGATTTTGCAGATTTTCCTACTTACAAAGCATGTAGAGGTCTGTAATTTTTATCATAGGTACATGTCAACTGGGAGAGACAGAATCTAAAACAAAAATCCAGAAAATCACATTGTATAATTTTTAAGCAATTAATTTGCATTTTATTGCATAACATAAATATTTGATCACCTACCAACCAGTAAGAATTCCGGCTCTCACAGACCTCTTAGTTTTTCTTTAAGAAGCCCTCATGTTCTCCACTCATTACCTGTATTAACTGCACCTGTTTGAACTCGTTACCTGTATAAAAGATACCTGTCCACACACTCAATCAAACAGACTCCAACCTCTCCACAATGGCCAAGTCCAGAGAGCTGTGTAAGGACATCAGGGATAAAATTGTAGACCTGCACAAGGCTGGGATGGGCTACAGGACAATAGGCAAGCAGCTTGGTGAGAAGGCAACAACTGTTGGCGCAATTATTAGAAAATGGAAGAAGTTCAAGATGACGGTCAATCACCCTCTGTTTGGGCTCCGTGCAAGATCTCACCTCGTGGGGCATCAATGATCATGACGAAGGTGAGGGATCAGCCCAGAACTACACGGCAGGACCTGGTCAATGACCTGAAGAGAGCTGGGACCACAATCTCAAAGAAAACCAGTAGTAACACACTACGCCGTCATGGATTAAAATCCTGCAGTGCACGCAAGGTCCCCCTGCTCAAGCCAGCGCATATCCAGGCCCGTCTGAAGTTTGCCAATGACCATCTGGATGATCCAGAGGAGGAATGGGAGAAGGTCATGTGGTCTGATGAGACAGAAATAGAGCTTTTTGGTCTAAACTCCACTCGCCGTGTTTGGAGGAAGAAGAAGGATGAGTACAACCCCAAGAACACCATCCCAACCGTGAAACATGGAGGTGGAAGCATCATTCTTTGGGGATGCTTTTCTGCAAAGGGGACGGGACGACTGCACCGTATTGAGGGGAGGATGGATGGGGCCATGTATCGCGAGATCTTGGCCAACAACCTCCTTCCCTCAGTAAGAGCATTGAAGATGGGTCGTGGCTGGGTCTTCCAGCATGACAACGACCCCAAACACACAGCCAGGGCAACTAAGGAGTGGCTCCATAAGAAGCATCTCAAGGTCCTGGAGTGGCCTAGCCAGTCTCCAGACCTGAACCCAATAGAATATCTTTGGAGGGAGCTGAAAATCCGTATTGCCCAGCGACAGCCCCAAAACCTGAAGGATCTGGAGAAGGTCTGTATGGAGGAGTGGGCCATAATCCCTGCTGCAGTGTGTGCAAACCTGGTCAAGAACTACAGGAAACGTATGATCTCTGTAATTGCAAACAAAGGTTTCTGTACCAAATATTAAGTTCTGCTTTTCTGATGTATCAAACACTTATGTCATGCAATAAAATGCAAATTAATTACTTAAAAATCATACAATGTGATTTTCTGGATTTTTTGTTTTTAGATTCCATCTCTCACAGTTGAAGTGTACCTATGATAAAAAATTACAGACCTCTACATTATTTGTAAGTAGGAAAACCTGCAATATCGACAGTGTTTCAAATACTTGTCCTCCCCACTGTAGTTAGGCCTTTGGTTGAGTCAAATGGGTTCTCTATTTCCTCCAATAATGACAGTGTATGCCCATTTATATTCTGACTCACACACTCAGCCCTCTTGACTCATTCCATAGCAAGCAAGCATGCGAGGTTGGGTCGACACCATGGCAGTTGCAGCTGACTTTGAGCTTTACCACACCAAAAAACGCTTCAGTCATGCCGCCCACCCCCCCCCCTTATGGTAAAGTAACCTTAGCATTTCAGTGACCTTGCTGAACATGAAATCCTATTTGAGGCGCACACAGCATAAACCTTTACTTTATCCCTTTTACTGCAAATTAAAATGTTGTAGCTTTTTCCGTCTGATTTTACAGGAAACATCTGGGGCTCGAGCGCTGCTTGAGCAGTAGGCCCCGGGCGATTTCCCGTGTTGCTTGGCTGTGAGCGCGCGGGATAATGAGCCGTTATCAAACGCGCTGCCGATGGCCGAACTAGGTCGAAATGGACCTGGCATAGGCCTCTACTCAGATCTCCACCTGGACCTCGTCCATGACTACCCACGACTACAATGCATGGTCAACCAACAAGACTATAGTCTAATACCGTTTTCAAATGAGCTCATTGGCCTAAACATGACTTTCTTGAATTTGATTAGTTCAACTTTTTAGTGCAAGAAAATAGCCCTAATATAATAAATCATCTAACATTTGATGTTGAAAATACATTTTCTGTCGAGTTTTCAAATTCATAGCGTATAGTTGCCTATACTATGCTAAGAATCGTTTCACACTTGCAAGATATGAAGTGCACAGCCCTCTAGGCTACTTGGATATAGGCTATCCATTCATAGACTCTTCTACACCGTTGAATATGAAGTGCACAGACCTCTAGGCTACTTGGATATAGGCTATCCATTCATAGACTCTTCTACACCGTTGAATATGAAGTGCACAGCCCTCTAGGCTACTTGGATATAGGCTATCCATTCATAGACTCTTCTACACCGTTGAATATGAAGTGCACAGACCTCTAGGCTACTTGGATATAGGCTATCCATTCATAGACTCTTCTACACCGTTGAATATGAAGTGCACAGCCCTCTAGGCTACTTGGATATAGGCTATCCATTCATAGACTCTTCTACACTGTTGAATATGAAGTGCACAGCCCTCTAGGCTACTTGGATATAGGCTATCCATTCATAGACTCTTCTACACTGTTGAATATGAAGTGCACAGCCCTCTAGGCTACTTGGATATAGGCTATCCATTCATATACTCTTCTACACCGTTGAATATGAAGTGCACAGACCTCTAGGCTACTTGGATATAGGCTATCCATTCATAGACTCTTCTACACTGTTGAATATGAAGTGCACAGCCCTCTAGGCTACTTGGATATAGGCTATCCATTCATAGACTCTTCTACACCGTTGAATATGAAGTGCACAGCCCTCTAGGCTACTTGGATATAAGCTATCCATTCATAGACTCTTCTACACTGTTGAATATGAAGTGCACAGCCCTCTAGGCTACTTGGATATAGGCTATCCATTCATAGACTCTTCTACACCGTTGAATATGAAGTGCACAGCCCTCTAGGCTACTTGGATATAGGCTATCCATTCATATACTCTTCTACACCGTTGAATATGAAGTGCACAGACCTCTAGGCTACTTGGATATAGGCTATCCATTCATAGACTCTTCTACACCATTGAATATGAAGTACACAGCCCTCTAGGCTACTTGGATATAGGCTATCCATTCATAGACTCTTCTACACCGTTGAATATGAAGTGCACAGCCCTCTAGGCTACTTGGATATAGGCTATCCATTCATAGACTCTTCTACACTGTTGAATATGAAGTGCACAGCCCTCTAGGCTACTTGGATATAGGCTATCCCATTCATAGACTCTTCTACACCGTTGAATATGAAGTGCACAGCCCTCTAGGCTACTTGGATAAAGGCTATCCATTCATAGACTCTTCTACACCGTTGAATATGAAGTGCACAGCCCTCTAGGCTACTTGGATATAGGCTATCCATTCATAGACTCTTCTACACTGTTGAATATGAAGTGCACAGACCTCTAGGCTACTTGGATATAGGCTATCCATTCATAGACTCTTCTACACCGTTGAATATGAAGTGCACAGCCCTCTAGGCTACTTGGATATAGGCTATCCATTCATAGACTCTTCTACACCGTTGAATATGAAGTGCACAGCCCTCGAGGCTACTTGGATATAGGCTATCCATTCATAGACTCTTCTACACCGTTGAATATGAAGTGCACAGACCTCTAGGCTACTTGGATATAGGCTATCCATTCATAGACTCTTCTACACCGTTGAATATGAAGTGCACAGCCCTCTAGGCTACTTGGATATAGGCTATCCATTCATAGACTCTTCTACACTGTTGAATATGAAGTGCACAGACCTCTAGGCTACTTGGATATAGGCTATCCATTCATAGACTCTTCTACACCGTTTAATATGAAGTGCACAGCCCTCTAGGCTACTTGGATATAGGCTATCCATTCATAGACTCTTCTACACCGTTGAATATGAAGTGCACAGCCCTCTAGGCTACTTGGATATAGGCTATCCATTCATAGACTCTTCTACACCGTTGAATATGAAGTGCACAGCCCTCTAGGCTACTTGGATATAGGCTATCCATTCATAGACTCTTCTACACTGTTGAATATGAAGTGCACAGCCCTCTAGGCTACTTGGATATAGGCTATCCATTCATAGACTCTTCTACACCGTTGAATATGAAGTGCACAGCCCTCTAGGCTACTTGGATATAGGCTATCCATTCATAGACTCTTCTACACCGTTGAATATGAAGTGCACAGACCTCTAGGCTACTTGGATATAGGCTATCCATTCATAGACTCTTCTACACTGTTGAATATGAAGTGCACAGACCTCTAGGCTACTTGGATATAGGCTATCCATTCATAGACTCTTCTACACTGTTGAATATGAAGTGCACAGACCTCTAGGCTACTTGGATATAGGCTATCCATTCATAGACTCTTCTACACCGTTGAATATGAAGTGCACAGCCCTCTAGGCTACTTGGATATAGGCTATCCATTCATAGACTCTTCTACACCGTTGAATATGAAGTGCACAGCCCTCTAGGCTACTTGGATATAGGCTATCCATTCATAGACTCTTCTACACCGTTGAATATGAAGTGCACAGCCCTCTAGGCTACTTGGATATAGGCTATCCATTCATAGACTCTTCTACACCGTTGAATATGAAGTGCACAGCCCTCTAGGCTACTTGGATATAGGCTATCCATTCATAGACTCTTCTACACCGTTGAATATGAAGTGCACAGCCCTCTAGGCTACTTGGATATAGGCTATCCATTCATAGACTCTTCTACACCGTTGAATATGAAGTGCACAGCCCTCTAGGCTACTTGGATATAGGCTATCCATTCATAGACTCTTCTACACCGTTGAATATGAAGTGCACAGACCTCTAGGCTACTTGGATATAGGCTATCCATTCATAGACTCTTCTACACCGTTGAATATGAAGTGCACAGACCTCTAGGCTACTTGGATATAGGCTATCCATTCATAGCCTCTTCTACACCATTGAATATGAAGTGCACAGACCTCTAGGCTACTTGGATATAGGCTATCCATTCATAGACTCTTCTACACCGTTGAATATGAAGTGCACAGCCCTCTAGGCTACTTGGATATAGGCTATCCATTCATAGACTCTTCTACACCATTGAATATGAAGTGCACAGACCTCTAGGCTACTTGGATATAGGCTATCCATTCATAGACTCTTCTACACCGTTGAATATGAAGTGCACAGCCCTCTAGGCTACTTGGATATAGGCTATCCATTCATAGACTCTTCTACACCGTTGAATATGAAGTGCACAGACCTCTAGGCTACTTGGATATAGGCTATCCATTCATAGACTCTTCTACACCGTTGAATATGAAGTGCACAGACCTCTAGGCTACTTGGATATAGGCTATCCATTCATAGACTCTTCTACACTGTTGCATGAACATCCATACCTGACTTGTTCCAGGGTTTAATCAATAAGTCACTTAATACCACATAGCATGTAGCATTTAATTGCCACTTTATATCTGATTGCAATCAGAACCCCATATATTCAAATTATTCGTACCCCTCCGGGTTTAAATTATACATCATTGTAAGATAGACAAAAAGAAGAAGGCTAAACATCTGTGCTATCAAAGAAGGCTAAACATCTGTGCTATTGTTAAATTACATATTGATATTATATTGATAATTATTAACAGGGTGGTATATCAGAACTTATACCATGGGTATGACAAAACATGTATTTTTACTGCTAATTACATTGATAACCCGTTTATTACAGCATAAGGCACCTCGGTGGTTTGTGATATATGGCCAATATATCACGCTAAGGGCCGCATTGTGTTATGCATAAGAACATCCCTTAGCCATGGTATATTGGCAATATACCACACCACCTCGGCCCTTTGTGCTTAAATATGCATTATTATAAAATAAATGTAAAAAAGCTTGTTTATTCTTGTTGTTTTAATTGAATGGGGTCTCGTTTTCCAGCTGAGATGTAAGATGAGCATACCAGATGCATCTTTATTTTTCAAGTGTTTCCCAAACAAGCAAGTAGAGAGAACATTTGGTAAGTGCATTAAACCATGTGTTGATACTGTACTGATAGGATCAAAAGAAAGCAGCGCTGCTCTCGGATCAGCTTTCTCCATTCAAATCTTACCTTAAACATTATAATTATTCCACAATGGTGACGACGGATCAGCTCCTAGAGAAAACACTTCGGCTACATGGTAAGAAAGTTCTAACGATGATCTTAATGCTACGAAGTCTCTGGGAAACGAGGCCCTGAACAGGTGCGTGCAATGAATATGGGCCTAGGGCTACTGGATTGGATGCAGGTGTGAGCATGGGAAATAGATAGGCCTATGTGACTTCACGTTCCAGCTTCCTATTTGAGTATGCTAAAGGCTAGCCTACTGCAGCATCCAAGAGCATCACAACTGGAGAACATTACTGTACATCGCAGGTGCTTCCACATCAAAACGCTGCCAGTTCCTCCATCAGGATTTGAACACTCATCTTGAAGTTTAATTCAGGTTGTTTGGTGTATGTCTGCCAGTAGCTTGCAGTCAGGCTTCTATGTTGAGGCATCGTTATCAAAATAGGAATTCGTCTTTACATGCCTTAACATCATGGTTAACCACCATAGGTGAGTTTGCTTTTTTTACAAGTCATTTTCGTGATATTTCCCGAAGGCGCCATGCAGTGAAATTCAACGTTTTTGTAGGCCTGGCACCTTTTTCAAAATGACAATAACCCTATAATTTGACAATGGGCATGCAAGACAATAAAAGTCAACAGCAACGTTATAGCAACGGTTTGTCATAGTGGAATGAATGCCAAAACGCTGAACTTGCACTGAGTGACCCGCACTGTGCAAACTGTGTTTAACAATAAGGTCCTTTCACTGTTTAGAGATGTATATCTTAACCAAGTCTGGGAAAATTGAACGTAAACAATCGTATGCTTTGAGAGTGTGTGGGTTAGATTGAAAGGGAAAATTAAGAGGTCTACCAGGGGCCCGGTATTTAAAAGCTGCGCGATAGTTATTGTCGTTATCTGCGGTTGTTCGGGCTCCCTTGCTCGTTAAAGAATTCCCCTCACGGCATCGCTATTTAAATGATTACGTTGTTATTAAGGCGGACAATACTTTTATATGCCTTTGGTTTGAAACTGGCTCGAATTACCCCCGCTGTTAATAAAGCCCGGCAGTTTTCATTTGACGGTTTTTAGCGGGTGATTTTTTTTTTCCACAACAAGAGGAGAAAGAAAAGCTCAACAAAATCTCACACTAATCAGTGAAAGGAGTGTTTGTTTTCGCCTTGTCTATGAAATTATCCGGAGAAAATATGGCAGAGACCCTTCCTCAAACAAACACTGTTAGCGAGTAACAATAGTCATTAGCGAGTAACAATAGTCACACATATCACACAGTAGTGTCGTGGATTTTTTTTTACAGTCACAAAGAAATAATGCAATTGTTTTTCTTAATTAAATCTCAAACAAGATGCAAAACGATCAGGAGAAAAAAATGGTATGGTTTTTACTCAGTTTATTTGAGTTTAAACTTTTTTATTTGTGTAGCCTACTGGAATTATTTACATTGATATATAATATAGGGGATATAGCATATGTCATAATGGCACAATTGCTACGGTATTCTATGGAAACATAAATCAAAGGGCTCAACTTCATCATTCAAAAATATGTGTTTTAATAAATAGGCAAAAAAAACGGAGTTGAACATCCATGGAGCGTACTTCAATAACGTATTCTAAATTGCATTGGTCCCTTACAAGCTGAAGATACTTACAGGTATGTACAATAAGAATCATTTATATACTTCTATGTATTGTTTTTAAAAACAGAACGAAAAATAATTTCCCCTCCAAAAAATATCAAATATGGCTTTTCCTACTATCATCACCGACATTAAAACAACGTGATAATGCACCAGTAGACACTAGAAGCGTCATACCACACTGTCTGACAACACTGTCTGAGTATGCAACATGATTTTCAAGGTTATTTTGACTCCTTTTCACACTGTTCCATGTGTTAGGTAATTGCACTCAATGCACTCCAGGAGAGCTGTGTGTCACATTTACGTCTCTTGACAATGTTTCTGAGGTTCGTGGGTTCTTCAATAGATTTGGTGTCTTCATACTTTGTAGAAGTAAACAGTCTATAACAGTAAAAAACAAAACAAAAAAAAACATCAAAATGTTAGCACCAAATTACCAAAATTACAGATTTATTGCATATATATTATCAAGCAAAAGCTTTACAATATAGTTTAACTAATACATCACATGCATAGCTTTATTGCACTTAATTCCTGAAAGAGAATGCTAAGGCTAGCAATGACACCGTGCATTGTCTATTGGCCTTAAGGGTGGCACAAGTGTCTATTTGAAACGTTCACTGGCATAGGAAGTCATTAATGAAACAATTATTTCGCACTGAGTGAAACCATATGTCAACAACGGAAAGGGATTTCATGTTAAATGTGGTGCATAAACCACAGTGGCCTATGTAATTGCATCACTGGAAAATAACAGAACAGGCCAAAGAGACTGTAAGGGATATGAGCACCTGTCCGTTTTAGGATGTTTTCATTTCTATGGAAGAGTGAACATACAGCATCATAAATCTATTATAAATATTTATGCAGTTATATTATTCCGAATGTAGTCTATGCGAATGCATTTCATTCACAGTTGGCTACATTTCCTTTCAGTAATTTATGAGGCAAAGTGTAAATGCCGCAATTAGCCTATATTTCTATTAGAATTTAGATGGCCGTTTTGTTTCTTGAATTCGTTTAATAAATATTCCTAGGCTAGAATTTGCTATACATAGTGAGTATGTGTGGGTAAAACATATTTGTATTCGTTTTGTTCAATAACCCATGTAAGGAGGAAAAAGAGCTAAGCTGATTACATCAGCTAATAGGCTAATGCACGTATAAGTAGCCAAGTCTCTGGGCCTAGTTTTGATTTGAGCCTCATAAATTGTTGATAATATTTTAATTATGTCGTTTTAATGAGAACAAATGAATGTAAAGACCACATCCCAAGAAAAAGAACATGTCATTCTGGGTTTGTCTCTTATTTTCCTTTGCCCTTCCTTCCTCACACAGGCTAATGAAACCCCAAACAGCATTGGCAGCAGCATTTGATATTGAAAAGACGTCCGGTAAAGTTCGAGAAGGACCACCTTCAAATGTACAGTGTTTACACAAATCGCCATAGTGTCGTTTATTTGTCCTCTTTACAGAAGAGCTGGTTTAAAGCCTACGGCAACAAAGTCTTTCTGGTGATCGATTGATTTGCGAGTGGGCGGTCTGTCAACGACATGGTTCCAGTCCATGGGAGCTAATCAAACCAAAAGCAGGCATTATTTCACTGGAAAGGTGTCCTTCGCGGTCACGATTTTGAATCCATGTTCAACTCATATACGACTTTAATATGTTTTCCAATACACCAGTAGGCTACTAGAATTGGTCTAACCTATTCAGAGCAGACATGTCATTTAATAGCATAGGTAAATGTGTGGCCTATACTCCTTTAGAAAGAAGTAGGCCTAGGCATATTAACAATATTTATAATAATTATTTGAAGCAGCAAACCATTCCTAACCATTCCTATTTTTGAACATGTAGCCTATGCCGTATCAAGGCTCTTCATTCTCCATTTGACAAAATGTGCATTAGATTTACACTACTCTAATTAGGTCAAGGGCACTGGACAAGAAAACAAATCCATTCAGATTGTTGTGTGGCATGCATAGTGATGCATAAATACGTCTCAATGACTTGCTTCACAGCGCAAAGCCGCACAACGGTTTGGGTAACGGTATGCAATGATAAGGGAAGTAGAAACTCTCAAAATACCGTATCCATTTTTTTTTTTTACATGCAACCAGCTAGTATAGATAGCCTTTAGTCCTAATGGCTCGCATATTTAATCAAACGCTGGTTTAAACTCTCAGGCCCAAGCCGAGCGTTGCCATTCCTGCGGCCTCCATACAAGAAAGTTCTCCATTGTGAATGTAAATTACCCGTGGTAGGCTGTTCAAGTCTACTGCGTTTTTATGCGGCCAACCACTCTCTCTCTCCCATAGGCCCTCCGTCTTCAAATGTCGTTAAAGAACGGACAAGGACTAAGTGCAAGACTCACATCTCACCGCAGAGTTTAATGTGTTTTCGAGCTGTCATGCCACTCTCAGCTGGGAAAAACCCCATACGTTTCTACCATTATTCACTCCCCCAGTGTCAGTGAAGCTATTTTATAGTTGTCTTTGGTTGCTACCTCGGTGCTTGGCAAGTAAACAATGTTCCAAAACCATTATTTACATTAATAACACCAAGTTTCCATGTCCATAAATCATGAAGCAGCCATATTCTTATTGTAAATAAAGTACTCCATGACCCTCACTAACTTATTTTAAAGACCGTTTTCGTCTCATTTAGCAAAAGTGTTGTTGTCAAGCAATGCTGATGGAGCACTTGTTTAACTGTGTATTAACCTGGCTCATGCTCAGGTCATCCACACGCGTTTCTGCGCGTCAGACTCCGGGTGCGCGCGGACTGGTGAAATGTATGGCATGGATGTGTACGAATGTTATTTGTAGGCTATTGAGCTACCAGATTCATTTGATCATACAAATTCACTGCACAATTGGGTAGGTTACAATTATTCCGTACATAATTCACTATACTATTGTTGTTACCTAAAGAATTAGAGGGGATATGGTTTCGCTTTGAAATCAATAGCCTACCTGACGCTGACTTTATGCTAAAGCCACAACCTAATATTTGTTTCCCCCAGGGTCATTAACCAGTGCCAATGCTATAACTACTGTATGTGAGGTTCGCCATTATTATCACTTGTTAAATTTGCCCTATAATGTTCACGAATTTCAACTAGGATATAGGCTAGCCTATAGGAATAGGCCTACTCTTTATGTTCACAACTTGTATGCATAATAATAATCATCATAATCACCATTTAGGACTTATTTTTGGTTTGGTTTCGTCTAATGGGAGGTAAAAGCTGCATTTGCCACCTACCGCTTTGGCAATGAGTGAAGGGCTTTGGGTGCTAGTGCGTTGCAGACATTGACCACGCGCCCTCCATCCTCCACACAGAGAACGCATAACTGAGTCTCTCGTGCGCAACGTAGCTGCAGCTCGACATCTTGTTGTCCATCTCATCGCTTTGCAGCACCTGATAGAGGAAGTCTATGTATCTGGAGGCCAGTTTTAGTGTCTGGATCTTGCTCAGTTTATCCGAGGGTAGAGTGGGGATGATTTTGCGTAAAGACGAGAAGGCTTCGTTGAGCGACTGTGTCCTTTGCCTCTCCCTGACGTTGGCCAGGCACCGCTGGTTCTGCAACTCCTCGTAGGACTGATTGCTGCTTGGACTCGTTTTTTTGCCCCGTTTCACGGAACCCGGACTGCTGTCTTCGCTCGTCTTTTTACTGTGTCTCCTCTTCCTTCCAAATCTTTTCTGTTGTCTGTCCAACTCCTCCTCGCTGGTCACTAGGCTATCCACAGGGGAGATGGGAGAACTCGAGCCCTCTTCCATTTCTCGTTTAAAGAAATGCAAGGATATCGAAGAAAAAACGGTCTCCACTTTTGAAGCCTGAGTTAGAAAATATATCCGAATATGCAGCCAGGCACCGACAGAAAGCCGTTTTAAAAAATGTCTTACTCTACGACTATTCTTCTCTTTACGTCTTGGGAGTCTGATACAGTACTTTCAAACGTACGCTTGGCACCGTCCTTCTCTCGCAGGACGTTTTTCCTTACTTTTTGGGGGGAAACTTTATCCAAGTTTCAGATGCTAAATAGTTGTCTGAGTGGAGGGGGAGGCAGTATTGGACTCTGATTGGCCAGCTAATAAACAGGAGGGAACAGTCTTAAGTTACACTCCATCATTCTAGCAGCCCAGGACTTCAGTCAGAACACATGTGATGGTCATGTCAAAACAATCAAATATGACAAAAGTAACAATAGGTCTATTATTATTATCTGCAATAATTCATGTTCTAGCCTTCCTATTCCAAATATAGTACGTTTATTTGATAAATGCATAATAACAATTCTGAAAAGTGTGTTGTTTCTTATTTAACAACACACTTTTCATTTGGATATTAATGAACAATACACATTTAATTCCGTTATACTGACTATCTTAATATAGTGACATCAAGATAAACGATAAATAATAACCTAAATATATATAGGCTTATATGTAATCTAAATCATATATAGTTGATATCTCTCTATGATGCATCTCAATAGGCCTTCTATTCAAAATCAAATAAATGTATATTTGTCACATGCGCAGAATACAACAGGTGTAGTAGACCTTACCGTGACATTCTTACAAGCCCTTAACCAACAATGCAGTTCAAGAGATATAGTTAAGAAAATATTTACTAAATAAACTAAAGTATAAAACAAAATAAAAAGTTAGACAATGAAATAACAATAGCAAGGCTATATACAGGGGGTACCGGTGCCGAGTCAATGTGCGCGGGTACAGGTAAGTCGAGGTTATTTGTACATGCAGGCAGGGGTAAAGTGACTATGCATAGATAATAAACAGCGAGTAGCAGCAGTGTGAAAACAAGGGGGGTCAATGTAAATAGTCCGCTGTTAAGGAGCATTTTGGACCTAGACTAGGTGCTCCGGTGCCGCTTGCCGTCCGGTTAGCAGAGAGAACCTATAAATCTATAAGTTCGGTGAACATTTAGTTTGTGAATACATAGAAAATACTTACCCTATACAGACAGTTGGGAATAGATACACTAGTTCACTAATTAATCAAAAGTATGTATGCTTTCCCAGCTTTTATCATGTGGAAGTCACCGAAAAGGTAACGTGTTTCTGTGAATGCCTCCAGTGGACGTTTCGCATTGGCGTTTTGGCAAAGTTCCACCTCTTCATGTGTGATGTCATGTTTTCGACACATAACGGTGCGCAAGTGGCTCGTAATAACGGCCGAATTGTCTGCTGCCAAAATGCTTTTAACATTGGAGTAAAATCCCACTGTATATGTGTTTTACCTATACATTTATCTGTAATATTAAGATATAATTCATTGAAATCCTTCCTCATAATTATGAAATACATGAATTGCACCATGAGTTTAATTGCTTGGTAATATGTGTGAAGGATGAAGCAAGTGATTATATTCACCCAGATGCAAGATATAGATTTTATTTTGTGCAATGTTATTCTTATAAACGGTCAATTATATGAAATCAAATACTGTAGCCTACTTCAATACCTCTCTGAGCAACACAATCCCACACTCAATTCGTGTAAATATGCACAAAAATATTTAATCAGATTTCGTGCATTTTTCTGCGGTTTTGTCTGGCTTGATTCTTGTGAAAATACCAAAATACCAAATTGTGCGACTTCATTCATAGGAAAATATTTTTGGGGGGGGCAAACTTCGGAACAATTTTTGACAGTTATTGAAGCAATGCTTTTTGGGCAATGATGTTCTACACTCCCTTTTTTGTGTCCCACATTTATTTAAATATAAAAAACGTGTCAACAACCCAATTTTGTTAATCAACCAGGTTGTCACCGAAACACTTATATTATAATAGTAGCCTTGTGTTTTTATTTGATTTGATTAATGCCAATGTTGTTTTCTATGCTTGTTTTTTCTTAATACGTTAGGATCCTGGTGCTATGTCTGATTTGGTGAGGGTTGCCAGATTGGAGAAAAAAACTGTATTTTCCAGATTTTTTGTGTCATATCGATGAAGGTATTTCTTGGGGAATGGGGATACATTTTCATGATGGGAAAGAAATTAATCAATAAATGTGGGGAAACAGAAGACCTGCAAAGAAAATCTGTTTGGTTTAAATTTCCCTGGTACAACTGCGTGGTATTTGAACTATAACGAGTCTGGACTATGATCAATTAAGCAGTTAAGTGGATAATGTATCATGTAAAGTAACGAATTATGTTGGCACTTCCAAGGCCATTTCATGATGATTATGATTATTTCATGATGATTATTGCAGTTGTGTCAATCATGTTATATACTTAGACTATCGTAACAAGGACTACGCATGCATTGTAGGCCTACTGCCTCTGCCTAGGTTTTCATGGCAATGACTGTTAGAGCTCACTTTGTCACGTATGAGCCCTGGTTAGAGTCCCTGTTGCAGCTTTCACTTTTTCCCGCTACACTGGTGGCGGCGTTGCGATCACGTCCAGCTCACGTCTAGTGGTGGGAAGCATTCTGTTTTTCAACATTGTGTTGGAATGTAATTACATTGATATAGCTAGTGAATAATGGATAAGCAACAATGTGCATGATGGATAGAAGTAGTCACTACAGGTGACTACAGGTAGTCAAGCCTTACATTAATGTTGCCTGAAGCTAAATGGAAAGGGCTATGCCTTGATCAGTTATTCAAAAGAAAATCCTCTGTGACTGTCAACTTGTGTAAAGTAAACTTAACAGTGTGGACCCGGAACAAACACATTCTACACATTTACAAACTACCTGTTTAAAGTGTTATTACAACGACGGTGTTCTGTTGTTACTGAAGCATGTATCAAATAACCTGACAATGACTCACATCATATGGGTAGACATATAATGTGTGTTGTGCAGCAAAACACAACTATCCTTTTTTAAGGATGCAAACCAGTGATAGGAATCACTGTTGATCCATCCTGTTTGATCTAATGAGAAGGATGTAGGATTTCTGCTGCCTAGAATCGAGGCCTTTCCCAGTCATGAAGGATGAAGCTAGGCCCCTCTTGGTTCTCATTTCGAAAACTGAACTCATATTAGAGGTTATATGACAGACTCTCCTATACCACTTTGCCCAACATGTTATAACACCAGAGATTGTAAATAAACCCTTTTTAATGTGATATAACTTGTATCATTATTATAGGGCTGTGAAACACACAGCCAAATGGCTTCAGACTGAACATTTCTCACTGGAAATTGCTGCTGACATTGAACATAGCTTATTGCTTTCTTCAGTGGAAACAGAATATGTATAAAAATGCCAAATATACCAAAAGATAAATCAAACAGAGATGAATGACTATTTAACCATGCTAATCATTACTGAAACATGCAAACTTTTAAAGATAATGAATACATGACTTCTAACTACAAATATTTTATTAAAAATAATTCATTCTAGGGGAGGGTTTGGCCGGCCGGGATGTCCTTTTCATATCGCACTCTAGCGACTCCTGTGGCGGGCTAGGCACATGCATGCTGACATGGTTGCCAGTTTTATGGTGTTTCCTCCGACACATTGGTGCGGCTGGCTTCCTGGTTAAGCAAGCAGTGTGTCATGAAGCAGTAAGGCTTGGCAGGGTCGTGTTTTGGAGGACGCATGGCTCTCGACCTTTGCAGCGATGGGACAAGTTGCAGAAATGGGACAAGACTGTAACTACCAATTGAGGAGACAAAAACGGATAAACTTTTTTTTTAAAAATAAAATGTCAAATAAAATGAATACAAAAGTCATAAGTTGGCTATAAGATGAGTACAAACAAAGTGAGTGTGTATATATGTTTGTAAGTGTTTGTGTGTGTGTGTGTGTATTATGGTGTGTATTATTATTTCCCATCATAAAAATGTATAACCATTCCCCAATCAAATATCTTCATCTATCCTGAAAAATAAAACATCTGGAGACAGCCTTGTATGAAATGCATTATGAAATGTTGTTATGTCGGCTCCACTAAATATGAAATGCATTATGAAGAAAATCGTGTTGGCCTACACTTGCCGACACCAAAAAGGGCCTTTCTGACTACAAGTGCACCAGTATCCTAAAGTATTAAGTGAAAACAAGCATAGAAAACAGTATTGGCATTTATTTAAAAAATAAGGCTACTATTATTTAGATGATAATCTGGTTGATAAAAAAATGCCTGGATCGAACCAGGGTGTCTGTAGTGACACCTCTAGCATTGAGATGCAGTGTAAAAGATTGTTCTGAAGTTGGCCCCCCCAAAAATGTATTTTCCTATGAATGAAGTCGCACAAAAGTGTGTGTATTGAGTGTGAGATTGTGTTGCTCTAAAATTAACTTTATGAACAACACTTGGAAATGCAGCCAAGCCTACTGACAAAATAGCTATATAGGTTTACATGTTTATATGTCTTACAAATATGGAGGCCTAATGCATTTACTGTGTTATTTGTTACATTACCCTACTGAATAAGCGGATCTCAGATGTACTTTTTGCAGAGACCAATTTTTTAAGTTGCGCAATTATTTTGAACACATGTAAGTGGGCCTGGTGTGAGGACATTCTGGCAGCCTCTCAAAGGTCCCTGCCTGTACGGACATCTCTGTGCCGGGTCTGGTGTATCTCTTTGACTAGGATGGTAATAATGCATGTCACACTGCTTTTACCCACGTCCAGTGCTCCCAAAACCGACTCTGGGAAGTCTCAGAAAAGGTCAAGTTTGGTCACTAGTAATTGAAGCTGATGATATCTTGGGTTTGAAGAAATACTGTATGTAATATTTAACATTCTAGAAATATGCATTAACCATCAATAGACATGGCAGCACTTAAAATACACACACACACACACACACACACACACACACACACACACACACACACACACACACACACACACACACACACACACACACACACACACACACACACACACACACACACACACACACACACACACAGATTTCCTCTGATTATGCCCCCTGACCTTTTGCTCCATGTCAGCAGGGTTGCAGGAGGCCAGTTTACCTAGGATAGATTAGGGGGGGGGGGGCTGATTTTAAACAGTGACTGGGGGCTATACAATGTCGTTCTGGGCCAAGAATAAGCAGTTTCATCGAATTCAAGTTAACTCTATTTTACATTTTTTTCCATTTTATCTAATATCTTAAGCTGCTCTTGTCTATTACATTTGTATAGTTTGTCATGTATGTGTATGTTCTTCCTGGACCCCAGGAAGAGTGGCTGTTGCTTGTGCAGTAGCTAATGGGACAACAGCTACTCAACCTATATGGCCGTTTTGTCTTTATCATGACACAAGTCAATGTTTATAGTGCATCATAATTGACTTATACTGTATTTCATGTTGTAAAACACCTGTTAGATTGATGCCTTATCCTGGTGAGAGTGAGGGGTGATTCTCTCCTTTGAGAGTCTGCGTGTGTGTGTGTGTCTGCAATGCATGTATGTGCACGTGTGTGTATGAGATGACCCACATCAGATCAAAGATGAGCTCAGGGCCGTATTTCACCCGGGCAGAATGACGCATTTATATCTCCCTGACACCTCCAAACCGGCTCCACATGGGCCCGGCCTCCCCTTAATAAGCCCAGATCTTTTCTACAGAGGCCTGTCACATCAATCGACACACATCCTCCGCATGCAGCACGCTGACTTCAGATCAGGGTAATAAATAGAAAATGAGTGGCCGGGGGAGACGTGGAAAAAAAGAATAATAAAAAGATGACCCGGCATGTGCGGCATCAGTCAAGGCTTTTATGAAGCGTCTGCCTAAAAAGCCAAATCGATGGGTTTGGCCCCCGCCAAGGGCTTCAGATCTGACAAAGGTTAGGGAAGTGTTATGAAAGGTTATGAACGAGATGATTTGTTGGGGCATTCTGTGATGAGTGGAATTTTACTGTCCATGTGCATGCCAAGATTGGTTACCTCGGGGTTTGGGCCGCAACCCTTACAAGGCTTACCCCAAATGATCTTGGCAAGTGGATCTAAAGCAGTCAGATGAGAGCGTGTGTGTGTGTGTGTGTGTGTGTGTGTGTGTGTGTGTGTGTGTGTGTGTGTGTGTGTGTGTGTGTGTGTGTGTGTGTGTGTGTGTGTGTGTGTGTGTGTGTGTGTGTGTGTGTGTGTGTGTGTGTCCAACCGTGTGTGTGTGTGTCCATCCGTGTGTGTGTGTGTGTGTGTCCATCCGTGTGTGTGTGTGTACACGCGTGTGTGTATGTGTCATGGTGTGTGAGGGAGAGCATGTGTTTCATACCAAGATGAACAAAAGATGTTCAGCAGAGAAAGAGCTCCAGCTGGTTTTCATCGGTAGCACTGCTTGTGTCAATTACTAACAGTGAAATCACTTTTAATGTTGCTACTGGTTTTTCTGCTTCCATGAACAGATTACCGTTCACATCACATACTGATCGATACCTGTTGCTCTGCAATTGCAATTGATATTGCTTTCTATTTCCAAACCTGCATTTCCTAGTACCGTCATTACTCTGAAACACACAAATGTCCTGCTTTAGCTTGTAGGCCTTTCCTGCAGTCAAATGACCTAGTGGCCTCATGGTTGGAATGTTATTCATATTTTGCCTAATTTCCTAATTAATTAATATTATTTAAAGGGAAATGCCGAAAATCTGGTGTTTCTATGTCAAACAGTTTTGTTATATTTCAGTCTTCTGTGATGTATATAAAGTGTAATATTGGGATGCAAACTCAAAATGTAATACATTTCAACTCTATATCTGATATGGTACAGGTGTCTTCTTTTTTTAAGCCCCATAACCATGTGCGCGAGGTGTATACTTTTGTTTCAAAGTAGATTCGTTTAAAATGACCAATAAAACACTGTGTGGCCCTGATTTAGCCCACTGCAGTAAAAGGTTAAACATCACGTTCGATGTGGCACACTGAATTGCTACACGAGGACAAACTTTGCTCTGTTATCCACCCTTGGACACACTGAGTGACACATGAAGGGAACCAGGAGAGTAAACAATTCCCCCACACACACTATAGTCTGTAAACATCACCTGTTCAGGGACCACTACTACCAGGGAAATACTGGGGCCAGAAATCGGGCCATGCAATTCTAACACACAGGCCCATTTTTTCCTCTAGGATCACACATCAGCCCATTACTTTCCTCAATTTAGACAGGCCCACTTGACGAAAGATGGACCAGCCCATCTGTCATTTGCTAGTAGAACTACCCAATAGCTGGTCCATATCTGACTACCACCAACACCACCACAACTGCCGACCATTACCCAATCAAGGAGGAAGTGGCTTTTCAACAAAATGTAGAGATTTCCCATATTGCAGCACTCTTTTCCAGTAAGGAGGACTTCTTCAGCATTACCAATGAAAATGTCCTCATAGGTATTGGTTATACAAGTTCGGGCAACACCGGAGAACATAGACTCTTAGAGTTACAAATGTAATCTCTGATTACTGTGAGATAAAACGTTGAGAAAGAAAGACCCCACTCATAGACAAAATGTCCAGATAATGTCCACATTTTTTAACAGGTGTAGATGATTAAAAGATGCATTGTGAACTGATTTTGATCAGGTTTTAAAAGTGTAAAACAGACAAGATGAGGACTCATGACCCATGTTGGCGCCAGGTTTAAACAGAGTTTCTGTTTGGGGCTGGTTTCCCAGATGTTGATTAAGCCTAGTCCTGGACTACCAGGCTGAGGTTTTCTGGGAAGCCGGCCCAAGGTTTTCTTTACTTATGACATCATATGCCTGGCATGCAGGTCATTTTGTTAAATACATTTTTATTAGGCAAGTCAGTTAAGAACAAATTCTTATTAACCCTAGTGGGTTAATTGCCTTGTTCAGGGGCAGAACGACAGATTTTTACCTTTGATCTACCAACCTTTCAGTTACTGGCCCAACGCACTAACCACTAGGCTACCTGCCGCCCCTTATCACACACTATAGTTTGATAATCAGACCCTATATTTATGGTAAGCCCCTTTGGTGAATGAAGCAAGAGGCAATATCAGTGAGTGGGGCCAGTTAGTGGGGCCATAAAACCGTAGGCACTAAATCACAAAGATTCATTCTTCACTGTAGTATACCTCTCAGTGGCTCTCGATTCATAGACTATATATACAAAATTAGTGGATTTGGCTATTTCAGCCTCACCCACTGCTTACAGATGTATAAAACCGAGTACACTGCCATGCAATCTCCATAGACAAACATTGGCTGTAGAACGGCCTTACTGAAGAGCTCAGTGACTTCCAATGTGGCACCGTCATAGTATGCCACCTTTCCTTTTTCACCAAACTTCTGCCCTGCTAGAGATGCCCCTGTCAACTGATAAGTGCTGTTATTGTGAAGTGTAAATGTCAAGGAGCAGTGTGTAACAATGTGTGTAACAGCTTGAAGCATTTAGGATTGTTTAATATGATGCAGGTTTCTAATAGATGTTCAATCTCCAGTGTGGACAGGCCTCCAGTACATTCAGGGGTATAGAGAGCAAAATAGGTGGGAATTTTCCACTTCTATGTGCAAGGAGCCTATCCTCACTGTGGAGTTACACTCAGGTCAGGATATGCTGACTGTGCCCAATGCTGAAGTCTAGCATATTGGGCCCAAAAAAGGGACTTGTCAAAAAGTCAATAGATCAACAACAAAAAATCTGGCTAGTTACTTCTAATCTGTTTAATCAGTAGTTTTCTAGAAATGTGTAACTTAGAGACTGCAGCTAAATGAGAATATAATGGAGAAACTTTGGGATACTTCCATCAAAATGCTTCACTTGGCCATGGTAACAATGTTTGAGGCATATATGTTGTAAAAAACTCAAACGTTGTTCCTATTGTCTGTGCATATTGCTTTGGGAATTGGAAAAATCAAACTGGTATTTCTCTCCACTGAAATTGGGGCCCTATAGTGCAAAGTCATGAACTTTCTCCCCTTGCTTCCCCCCACAGTGAGACTCAACTCACACTCAACTCAAACACGTTTCGTTGACTTGACAGTGAAAGAAAACGGTCTTGCCAGAGCAATTATGTTGGCGAAAACGCAATTATATTCATTATGCATGCACAACCTCCAGGATCTGAACCCAACTTCAAACACCGTCTGGAATAGAGGATTTCTTGCTGATGGGACAGAGAGTCAAATACTAATTAAGTAAGAAAGTGAGAGAGAGAGGGAATGGAGAGGGAATGGTCAGTAGGGTTCTGACAGAGGGAAGTTCACTCCTCTGCCTCCTGCACTAACACAGCTAGCATAATTAGCATTGTATTTGTGACCCTGGTGCCGAGGTTAGCATGGTAAGCATAGCTGCTGGGCCCAGGTTGACTGTGCCCTGTTTAGGTACACAGTGCCTAGGTGGTCTGGAAGGCTAAAGCTGGGCTGGACTGGGCCAAAGGGGAGATGACCAAACTAAAGACTATAGGCAAACATGGGACCTGTTTGCTTTGCTGATTGGCTAAGACGTAGGGGTGAAGATGGGGTCATCGTCAGCGGAAGTCAACACTGAGGTAACACTTACAGTAAACTGTCAGTCCCAGCTCCTTACATATCACCTAGCCTACACCCCAGGCCCATATCCTTAGGGCTTGTATAAGGAGTTGAGTGGACTTATGCATTGTCTACAGCACAATAAACCTCACTCTTGTGGAGCTCAAGCCAGACACCAATATGATCACTTCATAATAAAATCACACACTGAGTAAAAGTATGGTGGTATGGACATGCTAACATGCAATTTCTCTATCCAGGCTAGACTAGCATTACAAGCAACTACTGCTACAATCGCTTGCAGCCCTCGAAGTGCTTAACAACTAGAATAGCCTTAAAGCGTCTCTGTTTATCTAGACTCTCTGCTTAGAGTGTTTGTGCTGGGCACCAGGAGAGCTGTGATTCCAATCCAAAGAGGAAATTATTGAAGGTCCCAATGCTCGTCTGAGAATACTTCAAATGGGGCCCCCCGCCGTTTGGCCCCATCAGCAAAGGGCCCCGAGACGTATTGTAAAGACGACAGCAGGCTTTCCCCACACACCACTCTGAGTTATTAGCTCCCAGGCTAAAGCAGCACAGCGGCCCTGTGAAGAGGAATGGTAATGAGAAAAACAGATGAGGTATTTAACTAGCGTTTCACAGCTATTAAAGAGGCGTAGACCGACTGGCCACCGGTCGGTCTGGTGTGGAGTCAGCATTTCTCTTCGGCTTCTGCTTCATCAAATGGCTCTTCCTGTTCTCGCCTTTCCAAATTACTTCAGGTATTTGTGATGCTGTTATTTCGTAATGAAATGGTTTGAATCAAATGTATTAACTTAATTGTAACTTAGGAGATCCTCATGAAATGTTTTGTTATTTTGTAATATTGTGAGTTCTGAAATGGTCTTTATAAAAAAAATGTAAAAGCTTTTATGTATTTAATTTCCTAGGCACACACACGTGGTTTCCTATTAAAGCCACAGTCTGTAAGACTGTCTATCACTGCTGGCCCAGGAGTGAATTTTGGGCCTGCGGTCCAGATAAAAGATGCGTATTGAACATAGCCTTTGTAGAAAGCAACTCATTTCACGGGGAGTTGTAAAATATACATTTTCTGTGGACTGTGCGTAGGAGGATGGAGAGAATAGACGTTGAACATCAGAGTGATCGAAGATTCATTTGGATGGGAAGTAAAGCCCAGATGCAGTGTGATGTTACATTTACGTCATTTAGCAGACGCTCGTATCCAGAGCGACTTCCAGGAGCAATTAGGGTTAAGTGCCTTACTCAAGGGCATATCGACAGATATTTCACCTAGTCGGTTCAGGGATTCAAACCAGCCACCTTTCAGTTACTGGCCCATCACTTTTAACCGCTCGGCGACCTGCCCCCATTACCATAGACTTCTTATTTCACTTAGACCTCAGTGTGCGATATCGCACGGAATCTCTTCCATGAGCGGGTTTCATGTAAGTATAGCCATGCCGGCCATATTTTTCATCTTACACCAATAAACAGTTCCAAAAGCAGCCCTTTCCTGGCAGCTGATGTTTTGCCCTTCTGAGAGAAGTAGAACAAGTTAGAGCCATATGATGGAACCCAGTTGCAGAACAATGTTGCTGTGAGTGAATTGGGGCATCACAGTCTACTAAAAGCCACCATGGTTATTTCAATTAATAATACCTATTCTTTCTTGAAGAATGGGCTGTAAATGCTTTATGAGCTTAGTACAACTCTTACCCTATCATAACCCCTATCTCATAATAATATTCAAATAGTGTTTCTATCATGTACTTTTTTGTGTGCTGTTGTTCCATTATTATTTCAGGTTCAAACCTAAAACATATCAGAAGCCCTGGCCTAACCAATAGGCCTTTTCTTAAAATAAACATAGGCAATTTCTATCATCCTGCATATACACATACAGTGGGGAGAACAAGTATTTGATACACTGCTGATTTAGCAGGTTTTCCTACTTACAAAGCACGTAGAGGTCTGTAATTTGTATCATAGGTACACTTCAACTGTGAGAGACGGAATCTAAAACAAAAATCCAGAAAATCACATTGTATGATTTTTAAGTAATTAATTTGCATTTTATTGCATGACACAAGTATTTGATCACCTACCAACCAGTAAGAATTCCGGCTCTCACAGACCTGTAAGTTTTTCTTTAAGAAGCCCACCTGTTCGAACTCGTTACCTGTATAAAAGACACCTGTCCACACACTCAATCGAACAGACTCCAACCTCTCCACAATGGCCAAGACCAGAGAGCTGTGTAAGGACATCGGAGATCAAATTGTAGACCTGCACAAGGCTGGCATGGGCTACAAAACAATAGGCAAGCATCTTGGTGAGAAGGCAACAACTGTTGGCGCAATTATTAGAAAATAGAAGTTCAAGATGACGGTCAATCACCCTTGGTCTGAGGCTCCATGCAAGATCTCACCTCGTGGGGCATCAATGATCATGAGGAAGGTGAGGGATCAGCCCAGAACTACACGTCAGGATCTGGTCAATGACCTGAAGAGAGCTGGGACCACAATCTCAAAGAAAACCATTAGTAACACACGATGCCGTCAAGGATTAAAATCCTGCAGCACACGCAAAGTCCCCCTGCTCAAGCCAGCGCAGGTCCAGGCCCGTCTGAAGTTTGCCAATGACCATCTGGATGATCCAGAGGAGGAATGGGAGAAGGTCGTGTGGTCTGATGAGACAAAAATATAGTTTTTTGGTCTAAACTCCACTCGCCATCTTTGGAGGAAGAAGAAGGATGAGTTCAACCCCAAGACCACCATCCCAACCATGAAGCATGGAGGTGGAAACATCATTCTTTGGGGATGCTTTTCTGCAAAGGGGACAGGACGACTGCACCGTATTGAGGGGAGGATGGATGGGGCCATATATCGCGAGATCTTGGCTAACAACCTCCTTCCCTCAGTAAGAGCATTGAAGATGGGTCGTGGCTGGGTCTTCCAGCATGACAACGACCCCAAACACACAGCCAGGGCAACTAAGGAGTGGCTCCGTACGAAACATCTCAAGGTCCTGGAGTGGCCTAGCCAGTCTCCAGACCTGAACCCAATAGAAAATCTTTGGAGGGAGCTGAAAGTCCGCATTGCCCAGCGACAGCCCCGAAACCTGAAGGATCTGGAGAAGGTTTGTATGGAGGAGTGGGCCAAAATCCCTGCTGCAGTGTTTGCAAACCTGGTCAAGAACTACAGGAAATGTATGATCTCTGTAATTGCAAACAAATGTTTCTGTAGCAAATATTAAGTATTTGATACATCAGAAAAGCAGAACTTATGTCATGCAATAAAATGCTATTAATTACTTAAAAATCATACAATGTGATTTTCTGGATTTTTGTTTTAGATTCCATCTCTCACAGTTGAAGTGTACCTATGATAAAAATGACAGACCTCTACATGCTTTGTAAGTAGGAAAACCTGCAAAATCAGCAGTGTATCAAATACTTGTTCTCCCCACTGTATAAGCAGTCTGAGCATGTCCTATTATGCCAGGGAAACTGCTTCGAGATTGTAAAAGTGGGTTTACCCCAATCCAGATCAAACCCTCCATACTGTAGCCGACTGATGAATTGACAACTTCATTTTCATTCTGCCGGAGATTTGTAGCATTTTTACAGGCATTTCGCTCTACTTCCTCTGGATCCCCGTGTCGCTCAACAGAATGCGATGGGCTAATTATATAGGCCCAGGGTTTTCACGAGGTCGCCCGATAAACACACCTGCCAGCTCACAGCAAACTAGCAACCCAGTGCTCAAGACTTTATGGAGTTTGTCCGTTTTGGTAGGACTAAACCGGATGTTAAATCAACAAACAAGCATTGGACGCAAAACATAAACTAGACCAATCTTGACGCAATCCACAGACTGGTGCCCCATACACATTGTGACGTATTTCATTATGCCATACGTCATGTTCACAACATTTTACCACGCTACTGAATGGACACGTGTAGTGTTTGTAACACAAGACGGAGGAGATCCTGTCGCTCGTCATAGAGATCGCATTTATTTTGGGAGATTGCTAAATATGACCTTTTCATTCAAGACATGATAAATAGATTGTTTCAGGTGATAAAACATGTTTTGTTTAATGACTTTATCCTCAACTCGTTTCTCTAACTTTATAGCAAGTCAAGCTAGCTGCAGAGCAGAGCTAGCTAGCTAAAAGCTAGGTCGAAGATATCACTGTAGCTAACAACTTCTACCTAATAATTAGCATAAAAAACGAATGTCATTACCATCACAACAATAAACTAAAACGGGAGGCAACAGTCATGTAATATAATTGGCTTAACAACTGATGTGTAATATTTAACAGTACTATTCAAATAGTACTCACTTATAGGAATGGATAATTGTTTACAAGTTGCTAGACTATCACAAAGTATGTGGAATCCGTCTCTCAATGTAGCCTTCAAACGCAAGGGGGCCGTTGTGAGTCCACTCTGTTGTGGACATCCGTAACGGAGTGCTTATGGGGATTGTGAACAAGGCTCGACTGGACATGTTTGCAGTGGACCTCGCAATTTCCCATCTCTTTGCTCACTTGTCTCATACGAAAGGCAATCTAGGCTAGGCGTGTTGTTGGGGTCAGGGTCATAGCTAGTAACTTATTCGATCCGTATCGTGGAAATTACAGCGTTACAGCGTGATTGAAAATGAAAGGCAATGTTCCCCGCCATCGCAGAGGTTGCATTCAAGGTTAACGCTGCAGCTGTAGGCCTTAATAATAGGGAATGACCTTTACATTTGCAGCTCGCTATCTGTAACACTTCAGGGATACAGATTGAACAGAGCCCTTAGAGGTTCATGATCACTTTATTTTTTTAAGTTTACAGAAAACAGATAGATTAGAATTTTAATGTCCATCAAGTTATCATTTCTCTTTGTCCAATAATCACAATTAGCCGATTTCCCCTTACATTTAATGACCGAGATCATGAGTAAATTGGACCTATTTTCTAGCCTAGTCATCAAAGTAAAAGGCTGGAGTAGGCCTTCTACACTATTGTCATGTGTATCTCAAAACTATGCTATGCAATACTGTGTATAAAAGTAGGCCAACCATGTATGTAAATTGTATATGTAACAAAATACCTGTATAAACAAAAATGAAAAATAAAGTTGTTACCCAAAGATGGGCAAATAAAACATACATTTTTTTTGAAGACCGCAGGAAAAGGCTTGATTGTGTGTGTGATTTACATTCTGAATTTCTACATATTTTTCCTACCGTAATCGATAAAAGCGTGACTGTCCTGTAATTGAAAGATTGTTCCATGTTCGGTTGCTCCCCAGTCCCCACCACTCAATGCCTATCCAATATTTCCAATAGAGGGAGGTAGTGGTCAACGAGCATTACAGTCAAAGGTGTCAGAGAGTAATTCATTATAGGCTACCTCCAAGATCAGTAGATAATCAAGCACATTACTTGTTTAATCAAGTACATTACATGAATTGTGACATTAGATGAATGGCTGTTGATGTTGTGATGTATGGTCCTCAATATAAGTTGAGTAAACAACCATAGAAACTAACAAAGTTATTTATTTCACAGTCCATAGTGAAAGCACTTACTTACATCCACAGTCAGGTAAAACAGGTGTACAGTGGGCTACAGAGCAAAGGGGGAGTAAAGACAACACCTGCCCTGTCTATGTAACATGGGGTGGGGGGTAGAGGGGGGGGGGCATGGAGGGGAGGAGTGTATGGTGGTGGTTAAAGAAAGGGTGTAACCCTGAAGGAGGTGGTGGGAATGGATCCACAGGTGACACAAACACCTGTGGGAGGGGTGACACTTCCATACTCCCATTTTAGGGTCCTCTGAGAAACCTCACCACCATCCCCCCCTTACATGTCCCCCACCCAAATGGACTTCCCATATTGCTGTGTGTTCCTGCGTAAATGTTTCCAGTGAGGGTCATTAGCAGCACTAAAAGTACACGTGCAGGAGAACAGAGGGAGTGTGTGCACTGGGTATAAGCCTTCTGTCTCCGTTTACTACGTCTCTGACTAAACCATACGTAGTATGAGTAGACAGGCACTACATTGACATCCATGGATTACATGATGACATTGGGAGTCATTTACAGTGACAGTGTCAGTGAGACCTTGCTAAACTGGTCCCAGTGAATAGAGCCAGCTAAGTGGGAACAGAATGTGGAGTCACCGGAGTACATATTTTAACCATAAGGGAAATGGCTAAACCAAATGCTGCCCTGTGTGTGCAGGGGGAAAGCTAAAGGTCTCTACAGTGGGCCTGGACACCACAGCTGCAGATTCAATGTCACCAACAGGGCTTCGGGAACCATTACAAATACACACAGGTTGGTTGGATTCATTCCATCTTCGTTTCAAACACCTAACCAGCATAGAGGAATACAGTCAGCATGGGGGGAATAATCTGGAAAACATACTGCCTAATTTAATTGTGTCAGGAATTCCCTGATTTGCCATCAAGCACAAATCCATTCCCCAGTCCAACCCAGCTTTACAGTTTCACCTCAATTACTCACAAGCACTAGAAAAACAATATACAGGTATCTTCATAATAAGTAGTATGAATATCAAAATGGTCCATTTGATGACAATACATACTTGATTAAATTATAAACAACTAACAACCATAAATTAGAAAAGTTGAATAAATCATTAATAAAAAAGGAATGTTAATACATCAAAATAATACAAAAGAACCAAAATTATCAATACAAAATAATAAATAAATTGACGAATAAATACATTAATTAATTAAAATAAATACAATTATTAATTCATTGGTATAAATTAACTTACTGAAATGTGGGTGTCACAGTCTAATTTACATGATCAAGTCCCTTGTAACAGTGTCTAATGAACAACAGCAAAAGGTTTCAAATTAACACTTCAGTATCATACTCCATACGATTCTGTTTTTGTTTTTTTACCAAGGTTAATTCAGTCCCATGCCAGCCTGCTTCGCTCCCCTGTGACAAGCACCATCCCCATGGGCTTGAGTCTGCCCCCGGTCCCCCATTCACTGTAAAACAACGGGCAACTCCAGAGAAACACTGACACTCAATTACCAATCCACAACACATTCAAATATTAAAAGCTGTGAGGGGCGCGGATGGCTGCAGAGAGAGGTGCACGACCTGGTGAGAAGTCTGCAGATGTCACTCAGCCCCTGATGTGATGCTGCCATTGACACGAACAGAGAAGAGGGCGTAAACCCCCCCCCCCCACGTACTTGGGTCGCTCCATCCTGAGTTAATCCCACTTTATCCAGGAGAGCCGGGCTGTCAGATCTAGAGTGAGACGAGACAAAAGCAGGGCAAACATGGGGCTTTAGATACATCTTTAGATACATTTTAATGATTGTTTAATAAGTCGCAGGTCCGGGCTGAGCAAAGGGGTACAGTCACTCCTCAATGCCCCCTCCATATGGCTGGAGTGGAGCCCCACAGAATTGGTTAACTAAAGTACACAGCCAACCATTGAGTGCAGCGAGAATACTTGTGCTCTGGCAAAGGGGAGCCTTTGAGCACCCACACCAAAGAGAGAGACAGCTGGGAATAAAACACACAAACATAAACAAAGCAAGCTGTTTAAGTGACACAAACTCAATTAAGAGCCAATGAGCTTTGGAGTTTGCTGTCAGCTATTAGCATATGCTGCCCTTCTCCATGTGCTAATTTAATTATAAACACTAATTATAAATACCTCATCCTTCTTTGGGTCTATCCTGTCTGCTGTTTGCAATTTTCGTGAATGGGGTTTGGTAATGTCCCACACCCACACATTAAGTCATAAAACATATGGGCCATGCACATACAGTATTGGTTTACAAACTAGAATTCCAATGGAAAAATATATAGATTTACCTTAATGCCATTAAAGTTATGGTCACGTGCACTAGTACAGTGAAATGCCTTTCTTGCTCTCTCAACAACGCAACAATACTATAAAAAAAATTATTATTAAAAAGCAAAGTAGAATAAAAACACATGAGAAATAGAAATAGGACAAACACAAGAAAAGACACCTAAAAGTGAGTTGAATTGCCAATGGGTTATTACTCTGCTTTCAACCATCTAAAAAGCACAACCAAATTCCAATGGAGAAAAAAAATTATGGATTTTTGGTTTAGTTGTCACCCAGATGTCTACCACTGCGCTTACAACCATTTAAAAAAGCACAGCAAAGTTCAACTGGGAATACAATGTCCGATATTTTGTTTATTTCTACAGCAGATCAATGTGTTATCACTGTTTCATCTAATAGCAGAACCATATTACCTGGATTGCGCAGATTATTACAGCAATTGTGAAGATCTCCACAGATCTGCGAGGAGCCAACAACCTATGCATTCTATCTTGAACATGCACGATTACATAAGACATTTATAGTTTCAGTAACCTCAAAATGTGTTGTCCAAGCAGAAGAAAGATATCCTTCAAATGTTGATATTTGGTAGCATTGACAACCAAAACACAATTAAATATCACTAAATATCATAACATTTTAAATCAACCAGTGCTTTGAAACCCCAGGCATATGTATTGTCTATTTGTTGTTGAATCCTGGATTAAATGTAATCAATAGCTGTTGATGACTTTGCAAATGCTATACCGGCCTAAATAGTATCATTGATAACACTTGACAAAAAGTATGATAACAATACATTTGCTCTGTTAAACATACCCTTTGGAATGACTTCCATAGTAACAGTGAATATATTTCGTTTTTAAGTGGAGATCTCTCAAATAGCACATTGGTAATAATAGTCAGTGACAAAATATCATAGCTGGGCTTGATTAAAACCCTGGATGGAAGACCAAAGGGTAGCTGTAGATAGATCAATTCTCCAGTAGGAGGTGCTGCCCAGCCTATTTATTTTTGTCTGATCGTGGATATAATGTTGAAGATCTAACATTGTTTTAAAAGTACAAATTCAACATATTTTATGTGAGGTTCGGGCTATGTTGAAATTTGGTTACCAAAATGACATAATCCTGGGGTTGAAATTTCACCCTTTAAAACAATAGCTTATGTTGATGACTTTCAAATCCAATGTATTTTTCACATTTTCCAAGTCACAATAAGTTGACAAATTACATTGAAACAAAGTTGATTCAACCGGTTTGTGCCCAGTGGGAGTCTACTGTAATAGACTATTTGGTCAAGTTATAGCCATTACACGTTCTCAGTTTTCCTATTGACTATTTCTACATGTAAGTGCATATAATTACGACCATGTGGGAGGCAAAAGTATCTAAGGGGTCAGATATAGCCTATTGCAGGAGCTTTTGCACCAGTTTTTATGTACCTTTTCAATCTTTGAATGGAACAGATTCAAAAGCTTATCTTTCAAGCAAAGAATCGAATTGTTTATAAATGCAATCTCATTGCATAATATAACATGGTTCTGACAACATATACTTTTTCAGTAATTAGGCTATTTGTATACTCGGCTCACCACTTGTGTTCCATATTGCATTGGTTTGATTCTTGTAACCATTCTTCATGCATTCATCCAAATATGACTTGGGGTCGCAGCCGGATATCAATATTTCCCTCAGGAGGGCAATGTAGGCAATGGCGAGTCTCAGGGTATCAATCTTGGACAGGCGCTTTTCGTAAGGAAAGGTGGGCACGTGGCACCGCAGCTCTTCGAACGCCGAATTGATACTCAGCATCCTCTTCCTCTCCCGGATATTAGCGGCATGTCGCTGGATCTTGTACGGGTGATGGGGCACAAACCGCAGCGGCCTGCGCTTGCTCATCTCGTGGGGCTCGTCCGCCGGGGAGCTGTCCACTTCAGCACCAGCGCCAAGGCTGGGAGACTGCGAGTCCAGGTCTGTGAAGGTCAGCTGCGCGTCCGGGAACATGGACTGGCCGCCGAACGAGGACCATGGTGAAAGCTGGCCAGTGACCGTGGTGCAGTCAACGAGTAGACTGTCCAACTGGGCCTGGAACTGGAAGTTAAGGTCCATTTGGCCCCAGAAATCAAAGTCTGTAGTGCCATCTTGATCCAAGTCAAATAATACATCTTCCATTTTAAAGTATTATTGTTCAATTCAATAAACTGTTTTTACCCGGCAGGAGAAAACGTGTAGCCCGCTACACGAAATCGGTGCCTAGTTTAAAAGTCCCTAGTTCAAAATAAAGTGCTTGTGAGGACCGTCTAATTGTACGCTACACGTCACTTGTAATCTCTGGACTGTGTGACACGCGCAGCGCACATCCCGAGCATTAAATAGTTCCTGGGCTTCCAAGTCTGGCCGCGGGGTGCTCGCAGCAGGGGGCGCGCGTATATTCTAAAGGCTTGAAAAGGACCTAATTAGGACACGTATGCCCCCCCTAATAGATCACTCATTGCCTTTTAAAAAGCGGAGCTAGATACAAAGGAATCAGTTGATCTTCAAATAACCGACAGAAGAAAAACACGTGTCCAATTAGAAACTTTACTCAATTTGTTCCCTATACAACGAGCAAAGAGTAGCCTCATATTTACAAAGAATACGACGTAGACTATTTGCCATTCGTTCCTTGAGAGGCCTCATGCCCAGTTTTGCCCCGCGTCTAGCACTTGGTCAACCGGGTGGCATCTGAATAGAATAGCTTTATAATTAGATCTCAGTTCGTGCCACACAATACTGTCAGAAACACATGATAGCACTCTCAATTATCAAGTGACACAGCCCCCAATTTAAGACTTCGTTGATAGGCCTACAAAACGAGCAACGCAAGACAAGTAAATGATGTTGAGGGTGTTGGTACAACAATTCAGATCGAATTTTAAATGCAAGGGGCTTCCATTGCAAAAGTCTATGTTGTGGCAAACCTGAGTATGGTCTGATGTAAGTCAGGCACGTATAATTTTCCTGCATCAACTTGTCTATTGCATTTTGTCTTAAATGCTATTAGAAAACAAAAGCAAGCTGAAACAAAACTATTTTTATTCATTATTATTTTGGTCTGTTTACAACAAAAAGCAGGTAAATTCGCAAAGTCTATTACTTTTATTAGGCCTGTGAATGAAGATAGCCTCTAATTACAGCGAAAGTTAATGAAATGTTGTGTCTGCTGCCTATGGGAAGTATGTATGTTTCTTATGTATTTACTAAATATGTTTAACTTTCTAACATATGTGTTTGATTTAACCAGTCTTTACGATTTTCGTTGAAAGGGGAGTGTTTGTCATTGCAAACGCAGAAAGCAAGGCCTGCTTTCTCTTTAGTGGTTAGAGTACCAATCCACTGGGCACACCACGTCATTACAACGTGGACATTTGGGTAATATTTGATATTACTATATTAATAATTGATTGAGACATTGAACCTTTATTCATCCACTCAAAAAAGACAGACAGAAATTTATTGAATTCCCAATGTGTTGTCACCATGCTTTCATCCACCAAAGGCACAACAATGTCCCAAATGTGTTATCAGTGTTTTTTCAACCATTTAAAAGTACAACACAGTTCAAATGGGAATACAACGACATATATTTTGTACAAAAACGTAATGTGTTGTTACTATGATTCCTCTAATAGCAGAACCAAATGACCTGGTTTGTAGTTGATACTACATGAAACATAGTGCAAATCGTCAATGCTGTTCGAGATGCTGTGCAGATTATTGTAGCAATTGTAAAGATCCACAGACCTGTACCTTTGCATGCTATCTTGAATATGCAAGCTCCCTATGATTACATAAGAACACATTAGGGTCATTCCACCAAGTTGGTGCCTTTTGAGAAATTTAACTTGGTCAAAAAAACGTTGATTTCACCTCATTTTAACATTATGTCAAAAGAGCACATGTTCAACTTCATGAAAAAAAGTTCTCAAGAGGTTAAACTAAAAAAAAGACTATAATAAGTGCCTATCTATCAAATGCAAAATAAAGTAACAGGGTTGCTGATTTCTTCTTAAATTGAAGATTGCCATTAAAGCTTGTTGTGTGCACCAGGGAGTGGCAAGTGAATGTAAGCTCCATTAAAAACAAAAAAGTAAAACATTTCTAGCCTGTCTATCTATGTTTAACAGGGTTGACCTGTTATGATCGACCCGCTCAGTTTTCCACCACGAAACGTCCAAAAAGGAGCAGAACCAGCTCACCAGCTTTTAGTCTACGATTTGACTAATATAATGTTTGTTTCTTTTGAATGTTTTTATTTTAAGTAATAGTTTCGCCATATTAAAACTAGACGTAAACTTCACGTAACAGGCTTGACCATAACACGAGTAATCACATCAAATAAATAATAATCTTCAGAAATATCTTTGTCAAATCAACAAAAATATCTAGGGCTGATGGTGAAACTTGGAGACATTTTGGGATTAAGTGGGTGACACATGGTTGAAGGAAAGACATGTCAAAATGCAGCATTTTGACACTTCAGCAAGCTTTTATTTATATTTAAAAAACTGGATTTATTGAATTATCCATGTGGTCTATATTAAAAGGGCACGTAATTCAATATAACAGGCTTAAAAAATATATATATTGGTGCACAATTCCTACCTAAAATACTGATTCAAAGGGACGCACATTTCAAAATGTTGCCATAGATGTGTTACTCATTTTAAGTGAAAATAAATACTGTTACATTAGTTTCGAACATAGCCTTAACCTTAAGCTATTTACTATATTATAAAAGTTATATTGAATTGTGTTTGGTTGATAATGCAACCAAATATCAACATTTAAAAGAGATGTATCTAAAGCTTCAATAGCTTCATCTGAGCCACTGGGTTAATCCTAATCTTTAACTTTTATTTTTGGTTTAGTTGGAGACGTGAATCGAATATATAATTTGTTAACTTGTCAACAAGCTAATAGGCTATTTACTGTACAGCAAAAGTGATATTGAATTATGTTTGGATGTCATAAGGTGAATGCACCAATTTGTAAGTCGCTCTGGATAAGAGCGTCTGCTAAATGACTTAAATGTAATGTATGTAAATGTCAACGCAACCAAATATCAACATTTAAAGGAGATTTTGTGCCTCTGAGTTAGTCTGGCTTTGATTCTAGGTTGTCAAAAAAAATGTATAACTGATATGTTGGATTCACGTCTCCAAATCAAATCAAACTTTAAATGCACTTTAAAAAAAGTTTGATTTGATTTAGTGCTATTCTTTAACATAGATTTTTGGAAGAGATGGAGATGTGAATCCAACATATTAATTATTAACTTAAAGATTACATTTGAAATCAACCAAAGCTTGAAACCCTAGGCATATGTACAGTGGGGCAAAAAAAGTATTTAGTAAGCCACCATTTGTGCAAGTTCTCGCACTTAAAAAGATGAGAGAGGCCTGTAATTTTCAAAGGTACACTTCAACTATGACAAACACAATGAGAAAAAAAATATCCAGAAAATCACATTGTAGGATTTTTAATGAATTTATTTGCAAATCATGGTTGAAAATAAGTATTTGGTCACCTACAAACAAGCAAGATTTCTGGCTCTCACAGACCTGTGACTTCTTCTTTAAGAGGCTCCTCTGTCCTCCACTCTTTACCTGTATTAAAGGCACCCGTTTGAACTTGTTATCAGTATAAAAGAGACCTGTCCACAACCTCAAACAGTCACACTCCAAACTCCACTATAGCCAAGACCAAAGAGCTGCCAAAGGACACCAGAAAAAAAATTGTAGACCTGCACCAGGCTGGGACGACTGAATCTGCAATAGGTAAGCAGCTTGGTTTGGTTTGAAGAAATCAACTGTGGGAGCAATTATTAGGAAATGGAAGACATACAAGACCACTGATAATCTCCCTTGATCTGGGGCTCCACGCAAGATCTCACCCCGTCGGGTCAAAATGATCACGAGCGGTGAGCAAAAATCCCAGAACCACACGGGGGGACCTAGTGAATGACCTGCAGAGAGCTGAGACCAAAGTAACAAAGCCTACCATCAGTAACACACTACGCCGCCAGGGACTCAAATCCTGCAGTGCCAGACGTGTCCCCCTGCTTAAGCCAGAACATGTCCAGGCCCGTCTAAAGTTTGCTAGAGAGCATTTGGATGATCCAGAAGAAGATTGGGAGAATGTCATATGGTCAGATGAAACCAAAATATAACTTTTTGGTAAAAATTCAACTCGTCGTGTTTGGAGGACAAAGAATGCTGAGTTGCATCCAAAGAACACCATACCTACTGTGAAGCATGGGGGTGGAAACATCATGCTTTGGGGCTGTTTTTCTGCAAAGGGACCAGGACGACTGATCCGTGTAAAGGAAAGAATGAATGGGGCCATGTATCGTGAGATTGAGTGAAAACCTCGTTCCATCAGCAAGGGCATTGAAGATGAAACATGGCTGGGTCTTTCAGCATGACAATGATCCCAAACACACCGCCGGGGCAACGAAGGAGTGGCTTCGTAAGAAGCATTTCAAGGTCCTGGAGTGGCCTAGCCAGTCTCCAGATCTCAACTCCATAGAAAATCTTTGGAGGGAGTTGAAAGTCCGTGTTGCCCAGCAACAGCCCCAAAACATCACTGCTCTAGACGAGATCTACATGGAGGCATGGGCCAAAATACCAGCAACAGTGTGTGAAAACCTTGTGAAGACTTACAGAAAACGTTTGACCTCTGTCATTGCCAACAAAGGGTATTTAACAAAGTATTAAGATAAACTTTTTTTATTGACCAAATACTTATTTTCCACCATAATTTGCAAATAAATTCATAAAAAATCCTACAATGTGATTTTCTGGATTTTTTAAACTCATTTTGTCTGTCATAGTTGAAGTGTACCTATGATGAAAATACAGGCCTCTCATCTTTTTAAGTCGGAGAACTTGCACAATTGGTGTCTGACTAAATACTTTTTTGCCCCACTGTATTGTCTATTTTAGTTGAACACTAGGTTGAATTTAATCAATAGCTGTTGATGACTACGCAAATGCTATATAGGCCTCAATAATATAATCTTCATTCTATAGCTAGAGGACTCCTGTCTTTATCTGTTCTACTACGTGTTGCTAGCTTAGGCTTCTATTTTAAGTTCTGCCCGATTTCCCGGTGGCCTACCTGGTATGTGTACTGCTGACTGCTCATAATTTGCAGATAGTCGTTGACACATCAACCAGGATCAAGGGGCAGGGCAACGAGTGACTTGTATTGGTAATCAGTGGCTGTATTGGAGGGGGAGTGGTTTCACCTCTCCTAGGCAATCAGAAATTATTGTTATTTATTCAGTCTCCCCTGGTTTCTCAGCAGCAGCTGTAAGCGGCGGTCCTGTCAGTGGTGGGAACAAAGACGGTTTTGTCGAGATGTCCTGCTGAGTTATTCAAGGAAACAGAGGAGGTCTTCACCACCCTCTCACTTGAGTATCTTACCTAGTTATTTACAGATTCTCATTGTGGACTTTTTTTTTAGCTTTGTCAACTATGTGTGTTTTCTATACCTGTTTGCAACTCTACCTGTAGGCTTTACAGACGCTCCCCACCTCTTGGCTGCAACCCTTCTAATTTAGTGTACCCTGCGCGCACAACCCATGTGGAATTCTGGATCTCTGGCAATGTTTGGAACTGCCGATCTGCTTTGAAGAACGCTGAGTTCATCTCAGCCTATGCTGCCCTTCAGTCCTTTTTGTCCCTGATGGAGACATGGATCACCCCAGAGAACGCTGCTACTACAGCGGCTCTTTCTTTCTCTCTTCCACTACTCTCTCTTCTAGCCTATCATCTCTCCCTTCTGCTAAATCCTTCTCCCTTCTGTCTCCTGATTCTGACTCTTCGACCCTAACACGCTTCCCTTTAGGCATCCTATGACTCGCGCTGTCCCCTTTCGTCCCGGCCGGCTCGGCCCTCCCCTCCTGCTCCGTGGCTGAGTGACTCAATACGAGTTTACAGAACAGGGCTGCGGACAGCTGAGCAAAAAAAGGGAGAACTAAACTTCCGTAGGACATATCAGCCTTCCACTCCCTCCTATCTACCTTCTCTTCCAACTGTATCCACTGCTTAAGCCACTTTATACCACTTTAAATGTCAAGATTCTGCCTCTAACCATAGGAAACTCTTACACTTCCTTAATCGTCCACCCTTCCCCCTCTGCGGACGACTTTGTCAATCACTTGACCGCATTCACTCAACCTATTGAGTCCACTGGTCTAACACACAGAACTACCCAATGCCTTGACCTCTTTCTCCCCTCTCTCACCAGTTGACATCCTGCAACTAGTGAGGTCTGGCCACCTGACAACTTTCCTGCTCGACCCCCATCCCCTCCTCCCTTCTTCAGACCATCTCTGGAGACCTTCTCCCATTCCTCACTTCACTCATCCCTGACCACTGGCTGCGTCCCCTCTGACTTGAAAATGGCTTGAGTTGCACCCCAAGAAACCAACACAACTCATCTGACATCAAAAACTATAGACCTGTATCCCTTCTTTCTTTTCTTTCCGAAACACTTGAGCATGCTTTCTTTGATCAACTTTCTTGTGATCTGTCAGAAAAATCTTCTTGACCTGCACCAGTCAGGCTTCAATACGGGTCACGCAAACAAGACTGCTCTTCTCTGTCACGGAGGCTCTATGCACTGCCAAAGCTGTCTCTCTCCTATATTCTCATCTTACTAGATCTATCTGCTGCCTTTGACACCGTGAACCATCAGATCCTCCTGTCCCTCAAGGCTGGGAGCCTCAACCTGTCGTTCTCTGCAAACATCAAATCAGTGACCAGCTCCTGCAGGTTCATGCTCTACAACATCCTTAGGGTACGACCCTACCTCACACAGGAAGTGGCACAGGTCCTAATCCAGGCACTTGTTCTGTTTCGACTACTGCAACTCACTGTCGGCTGGGCTCACCGCTTGTGCCATCAAACCCCTGAAACTTATCCAGAACACATCAGCCTGCCTGTTTACACTTTACTTCCCCTGAAGCAAGTACAGCAGAGTCCCTGTCCATCTTCTGAAAACATCTGAAACCCTACCTCATCAAACAGTATCTTAAATAATCCTCCTGTAAGTCGCTCTGGATAAGAGCGTCTGCTAGATGACTAAAATGTGACAATATACTGTCTGACTTTAAAGATGGTTACATGAAATGTAAGCATTTCAGTGTAAGGTTGTATTTGGTGCACGTGACAAGCTTTGATTTGATTTAATTTGCTCTGTTAATCCTACCCTTTGGAATGACTTCAATAGCAACAGTGAGATCTTATCCTTCACAATATTGCACACTGCTAGTAGTCAGTGACAATATCAAAGTTAAGCTGGGCTTGGTTAAAACACTGGATAGTAGACCAAACGAATAGCTGTAGATATCACCCCCCCCACTGACAGTTTCAAAGCTACAAATTCAACATATTTTATAGTTTGTCTGTTAAATTGGTTACCATAACATTATCCTGTGGTTGAAATGTCACTCAAAACAGTTGATTACTTTTTTCAAATCCAATGTGGAGTCTACTTGGGAAATACGTCACAATACGTTAGCAAATTACGTTGAAACAACATTGATTCAACCAGTTTGTGCAGTGGGAAGGCTCTATTCAGTTACGTGTCATGCTGTTATATGCCACACTCCATCAAAAAGGCATGTAATTGTTCAAAGTTAGGAGCACTCGTTTGGTCCAAGCGACTAAGGAAACGAAAGCTAAGCTGTCCTTACCAGCTGTTTACACTTTACAAGCGATACTCGTCTAGCCACAGCAGCCCAAAATCTGTCCACCAAAATAAAGACCACGAAGTGAGGATTTTTTTGTATGGAGGTCAATGAGTGTTGAATTTGGTCAACAACAAAAATATTGCTAATTTGCTAAGTGAGGATCATTTGATTGAATAAAAGTTGCATGATGGTTTGGTTGTTACGATTGTACTGATTTAAGCAGGAATTTCGGCAACTTGACTATTGAAGTTTTGCCTGTTGTCATAGACTCATGATTACAATCAATTTTAGCATGGACATTGCCATTGTGGACTTCCACCATTCTAAAGGTGGGTATTCCTACAAATTGGGAGCCATCAGCCAATGAAGAAAATGGACTACTTTGAAATGGAGATCGCCTCAATTTTTCGATCTGTGCCATTATACCATCTGTGACAGCATCATTATGTCTTCTATCTATCTATCTCTATGGCATGTTGTTCACACACTTATCTGCCCTCTAAATGGCTAGAATGGTCTCACCTGATCTCGCCGCCAACCACCTGCCTTCCATCTTTGAGGACATATACACTACCGTTCAAAAGTTGAGTCACTTGAAAATGTCCTTATTTTTGAAAGAAAAGCACATGTTTTGTCCATTAAAATAACATTCAAATTGATCAGAAATACAGTGTTGACATTGTTAATGGTGTAAATGACAATTGTAGCTGGAAATGGCATATTTCTTATGGAATATCTACAGTTGAAGTCAGAAGTTTACATGCACTTAGGTTGGAGTCATTAAAACTCGTTTTTCAACCACTCCACAAATTTTTTGTTAACAAATTATAGTTTTGGCAAGTCAGTTAGATCTACTTTGCATGACAACACATTTTTCCAACAATTGTTTACAGACAGATTATTTCAGTTATAATTCACTGTATCACAATTCCAGTGGGTCAGAAGTTTACATACACTAAGTTGTCTGTGCTTTTAAACAACCTTGGAAAATTCCAGAAAATGATGTCATGGCTTTAGAAGCTTCTGATAGGCTAATTGACATCATTTGAGTCAATTGGAGGTGCACCTGTGGATGTATTTCAAGGCCTACCTTCAAACTCAGTGCCTCTTTGCTTGACATCATGGGAAAATCAAAAGAAATCAGCCAAGACCTCAGAAAAAAAAGTTGTAGAGAAAATTGGGAGCAATTTCCAAACGCCTGAAGGTACCACGTTCAGTACAAACAATAGTACGCAAGCATGAACACCATAGTACCATGCAGCCGTGGTCAACTACTCTAAAGAAGGCCCGTTTTATTGCTTCTTTAATCAGAACAACGGTTTTCAGCTGTGTTAACATAATTGCAAAAGGGTTTTCTAATGATAAATTTGCTTTTTAAAATGCAAAACTTGGATTAGCTAACACAACATGCCATTGGAACACAGGAGTGAGGGTTGCTGATAATGGTCCTCTGTATGCCTATGTAGATATTCCATAAAAAATCTGCCATTTCCACCTACAATAGTTATTTACAACATTAACATTGTCAGCACTGTATTTCTGATCAATTTGATGTTATTTTAATGGACAAAAAAATAGCTTTTCTTTCAAAAACAAGGACATTTCTAAGTGACCCCAAACTTTTGAACAGAAGTGTACATGTATTTCCATTGTTCGAGCGGTCACTTGACTTTCTTTTTGATATAGTAGACAGTCTTTGACCACTTTAGCCTCATGTGGTTGCTAACAAGCTAGCAAGCAAGCTAGGTATTGCTAGGCAGGTGCACAACTTTGGTTTTAGAAGTGGGGGGGGCATAAGTTTTATTTATTTAATGAATTACATTTTAAAAATCCAGTCGGATAAACACTCAAAACAGACTACCCGACTGCTCGGAGGCGTCCGCATGGTCCTAAAGCACACCGTTGCATCATTTTCTTTCACAATCAAATGATAAAACTGGGGGGGGGGCAAAAGTGTAATTTCAAAATGCCCCCCCCCCCCCCCGTTAAAGTTGCGCCCGTGGTGATAGGTATTGTAGCGACCCACACAGACAGCTGTGTGTTATGTGTTAGGCTAGGAGGTGGTTGTGTTGTACTGACCAGTACCCGGTGTTCGCGGGGTCCAACCTGTCAATCAACCTGCTATCTGCCAATCACGGGAATGCCTGGAATGTTCTGATGCCGGGCATCCTGGTGGTTGGTGGAGTGGCGTGGAGGGGGTTGGGCAGGGGGTGGAGCATTGGAAGTTAAGACCAGGTTCAGCTTTTGTTTCTCTCTCTTACGTCTGGGCTTCACAAGAGAAGGTCACGATTGGCTTGTGTCATCTATTTGGCGTGTGCTACGGCCCAAACAGTAGCCTGTGTAAAGTTGGTGTAATAAACCGTCAATTCGTAAACTCAAGCCTCTGTCTGGACAATTGTTCCTTTATGATCTAGTCGGGTCATTACATTGGTGTCAGAAGTAAAAACGTTGATACAAGTTAGCCAGCTAGCTAGCTGACTTATGTGGCTAGCTACCGTAGGTGAGAACGGGGATGGAAAATGCTTCGAGGGAATCCGAAAGTGAAGGTGGAGGTAGGGGACGATTATGGCCAAGGAGCTGCATGTGAATGGACGTCGGGGGCTCTGTCTGAGGAGATCGCCAGGGCGTCGGAGCGCAGAGGCCGCTTGAGGGAGGACGTTAGAGCGATGGCGGCTGAAGCGGGCATGAGTGCTTCATCGAATGTATTTCGCGCGGATTCTGGTGGGCGGACCGAAGTGGTGACGTCGACGCGGCGTGATGAGGAATCTGGGGCTCAGGATGTAAACAAACATGGCGGCGCCCAGTTCCCGGCTGCGTCCGTATCTGTTAAGACCCCGAAGTATTCCGGTAAGGCGGATTGGGAAGCTTTTCATGCTCAGTTTGAACTGTTAGCTCATTTTAGGGGTGGTCGGATGAAGAAAGGGCACTGCAGTTGGCTTTATGCCTCACGGATGAAGCTCTGGCCTGTTTGATATTGATTAGCCCTGAGGACAGGCATGATTATGGGGCTTTAGTGGGAGCACTGAGGAGGCGCTATGGACAGTGTGTACAGCCCGGGCTACTGCGCTCCGAACTGAGTAATAGACGCAGGCAGCCTGGAGAGCCTCTACGGGTGCTAGCTAATGACATTGAGAGCCTCTCTCGGCGGGCATATGCTCACATGCCCCCTCCGTGCAGAGCGAGCTAGCACGGGACCAGTTCATACAGGCGCTCTCTCCTACGGAGCTGCGCATACAGACCCAGCTGGCTCATCCTGAGTCATTGCAGACAGCCTTGGAGATGGCTTTGGAGAGGGAGCTGGTGTGGGCTGGGGCTTCAGCTGGGGCTTTGGTGGGGGTGCAGGGAGACACACCCTCTGTGCGAGCTGGGGGCAGAGCAGTCCGGAGCCGGAAAAGCCTGCTTGGGTGGCCGAAATGACAAAACTCATTCGTGCTGTGTCGCTACAGGCGGAACGAAACACACGCCCTGGTCCCAGGGTCTGCTGGGGTTGTGGCCAGCCAGGCCATCTGCGCCGAGTTTGCCCCATGTCCCCCAGAGCTCAGGGAAACGGCTCGGGGTCCGCATAGACCGGGTAGTGCGGACCCCTGGCTTTCTATCCCAACCACCATCATCTTCTGGAGGAGCCCACCGGCACAGACGGGGAAGCAAGGCTCCACTTCCCCCAGAAGCAGACGAGGGCAAGCGGATGGAGCCTGTTGTTGTGGTGGGCCGGACCTGTGTTGGGGACTTTTGTCATGTCCCTGTCACTGTGGAGGGGGTGCCCTGCTCCGCCCTGGTGGACACTGGTTCCACAGTAACCCTGGTGAGGCCAGATATTGTGCCAGGTTGGACTCAGTGTGAGCCTACAACTGTGCAGCTCCGCACAGTCACAGGTGAGCTGGCACCCATGAAAGGGAAGGGAATAATGACTCTGACAGTAGGGGGCAGGACTGTGCGTCATCCTGTGTGGGTGGCGGCTGTGCAGGACCCTTGTATCCTGGGGTTGGACTTTCTTAGGAGCACAGGCTGCCAGTTAGACCTAAATAGGGGCACACTGAGCTTCCAGGGAGGGACGGAAGTCACCATGGCCCCCCCTAATGTCACATTCACTCAACCCAACAAACCCTTTACTCCAACAGTTAAAGCAGCAGAGACTCATGGCTGCGCCCCCTCCCCCACAGCTGTGTGTGACTTTTCCCCAGTCCCCCTGTCACCTACAGCGGTGTGTTACATTCCCCCAGCTACCTCCATGACACAGCTCTCTGTGAACCCGGGTCGCATCCCCCCAGCCCAGCTACCCCAGATGGGAGAGGAGAGGACACTGTCTGCAGTGAGGGAGATATGGGGGAGGAACTGTGTTGGTCTTGACCCTGAGCAGCAGGAACGGTTGTGGCAGTTGCTGTTTGAATTCAGAGACAGCTTTGCGTTGAGTGAGGAAGAGGTGGGTCAGACTCATCTGGTGCAGCATGAGATCGACACAGGTGATGCTCGACCCATCAAGATGCGTCCCCGCCGTATCCCGCTGGCACGCCAGGAGGCGGCAGACAAGGCTGTGTTGGAGATGCAGCGGGCAGACTTCATTGAGCCCTCAGACAGCCCCTGGGCGGCGCCAGTCGTCATGGTTCCGAAGAAGGGGGGCAAGCTGAGGTTCTGTGCGGACTACAGGCGGCTGAATGAGGTAACCAGGAAGGACTCATACCCCATACCACGTATCGATGAGTCGCTGGACCTGGTTAGGGGTCCTCCTGGTTCTCCTCACTAGACCTCCGCAGTGGCTACTGGCAGGTGCCCCTCTCCCCAGAGGCCAGAGCCAAAACTGCGTTCTCCACTAACAGAGGACACTGGCAGTTCAAGGTCCTGTGCTTTGGCCTGTGCAACGCTCCAGCTACTTTTGAGCGTTTGATGGACAGGGTGCTGGATGGCATCCCCCGACAGCAGTGTCTGGTATACCTCGATGACATCCTGGCCCATGGCAGCTCCTTCCAGTCAGCCCTGGGGGCGCTACGGCGTGTGCTGGAGAGGGTGGCTGCCGCAGGTCTGAAGCTCCACCCCGAGAAGTGCCACTTCATGAGGAGAGAGGTGTCCTTCTTGGGCCACCGAGTGGGGAAGGAGGGGATCAGCACCATGGAGGACAAGGTAGGGGCTGTCAGAGACTGGCCCACCCCCACCGACCAGCGTCAGCTGAAGAGCTTCCTGGGCCTGGCCTCGTACTACAGGAGGTTTGTACGGGGCTTCTCAAGCGTTGCTGCTCCACTGAACCGCCTGCTGCCGAAGGACAAGGCTTTCACTTGGACAGTGGAGTGTGAGGAGGCGTTCAACACCCTCAAACGTGCACTGATCGAGGCCCCGTGCTCGCCCCCTGACCTCACCTTGCCCTTTATCCTGGACACAGACGCGAGCAATGTGGGCATGGGTGGGGTGCTGGCCCAGGTGGGGCCAGAGGGGAGAGAGTGGTGGCGTACTTCAGCAAAACATTTGACAAACATGAGTGCCGCTACTGTGTCACCCGGCGGGAGCTCTTGGCTGTTGTGGCTTCCGTCAAACACTTCAAGTACTACCTGGGTGGTCTGCCCTTTACTGTAAGGACTGACCACTCTGCTCTCCAGTGGCTCATGTCTTTCAGAGAGCCAGAGGGGCAGGTGGCACGCTGGTTGGAGGAGCTTCAGCCGTATGACTTCACGGTGGTGCACAGGGCAGGGGCACGCCACTCCAACGCCGACGCCATGTCCCGTCGGCCCTGTACTGCAGACGGCTGCCGCCACTGTGAACGGAGAGAGGGACGGGAGAGAGAGCTGCGGGCAGAGGAGGGTGTCTGTGCCACAGTGTGTCGGGCGAGCGGGCCTGTCTGCTGTGAGCTGCAGACTGTCGACGTGGCTGAATGGCGGCAGCAGCAGGGACGGGACACAGACCTACAGCCAGTGCTACAGTGGGTAGAGGCGCAGGTGAGGCCACCATGGGAAGAGGTGACAGCGCTCTCACTCGCGACCAAAGGGTTGTGGTCGAAGTTTGAGAGACTGCGGCTGGCTGATGGCGTGCTACAGCGGGCATGGAAGGAGTCAGCTACGGGAGAGGAGAGGTGGCAGGTGGTGGTCCCAAAAGCATTGCGGGAGGCTGTGCTCCAGAGTACTCATGGGGGGTGGGGACTGGACACTTTGGGGTCACAAAAACACTGCGCCGTCTCCGTCAGGGCTTCTGGGGGCAGCACAAGAGGGATGTGGAGGACTTTTGTCGCCGCTGTGACAACTGCACAGCGAGAAAGGGCCCCCAGGCCGCTCTCATGCTCAGCTACAACAGTTCCCAGTGGGGGCTCCCATGGAGAGGGTGGGAGTGGATGTAGTTGGGCCGTTCCCCACCACAGACAGTGGAAACCGCTGGGTGCTCACGGCCATGGACTATTTCACAAAATGGCCCGAGGCCTATGCTCTGCCTGACCAGGAGGCAGAGACCATCGTCGACGCCCTGACAGCGGGGATGTTCAGCAGGTTTGGAGCTGCAGAGTCCATCCACAGCGACCAAGGCAGAAACTTTGAGTCCCGTGTGTTCGCCACCATGTGTGAGAGGCTGGGTATGCACAAGACCCGCACTACTCCTCTCCATCCTCAAAGTGATGGCCTTGTGGAGCGCTTCAACAAAACGCTTGGACAGCAGCTGGCCATCGTCTCTTCCAAACACCAGCGTGACTGGGACAAGCACCTGCCTATGGTCCTCATGGCATGCCGCTCCGCTGTCCAAGACTCCACTTCCTGCACGCCTGCCCTCCTCATGCTGGGGAGAGATCCGCACCCCTGCGGAGATGGCGTTTGGTCGGCCCCTGGATAGCCCTCATGTTCCTCCGGGGCCGGAGTATGCCCGGAGACTCCAGGACCGCCTGGAGACAGCCCACACCTTCGCCAGAGAGCAGCTGGTGAATGCAGGTGTGAGGCAGAAAAGGAACTATGACGTGCACACCCGGGGAAGGCACTTTGTGGCTGGGGAGCTGGTCTGGGTCTACAGCCCCCTAAGGAAAAAAGGCAGATGCCCCAAGTTGGACAGTCACTGGGTGGGACCCTGCAGTGTCCTGGAGAGGGTAGGGGAGGTTGTGTACCGGGTGCAGCTTCCTCCCAGGGGGAGAAAGGTGGCACTGCACCGGGACAGGTTAGCCCCATACAGAGGGGCCTCTTCTCCCCAAACCCCAGGAACCCCCACAATTCCCCTCTCTGGCAATGACATTCTCCAGGCACCCACCCTCAGGTGCCGCAGACAAGGCTCCAGACAGCCCACTCCCCCTGTCTCCCCCCCTGTGTCACCGCGTGGTTCCCCAGAGCCACGGACTGTATTACCCGTTCCCGCTTCCTTGTCACCCATATCCCTGCCTTCATCCCCTGGGTCCCAGAGGGGCACTCTGCGACCATCACGACCACGCAGGCAAAGGAGACCTCCGGGTCGCTTCAGAGACTTTGTTTGTTCCCTCGGGGATGAGGGACTTTGTGGTGGGGGGGCTGTGTAGCGACCCGCACAGACAGCTGTGTGTTATGTGTTAGGCTAGGAGGTGGTTGTGTTGTACTGACCAGTACCCGGTGTTCGCGGGGTCCAACCTGTCAATCAACCTGCTATCTGCCAATCACGGGAATGCCTGGAATGTTCTGATGCCGGGCATCCTGGTGGTTGGTGGAGTGGCGTGGAGGGGGGTTGGGCAGGGGGGTGGAGCATTGGAAGTTAAGACCAGGTTCAGCTTTTGTTCTCTCTCTCTTACGTCTGGGCTTCACAAGAGAAGGTCACGATTGGCTTGTGTCATCTATTTGGCGTGTGCTACGGCCCAAACAGTAGCCTGTGTAAAGTTGGTGTAATAAACCGTCAATTCGTAAACTCAAGCCTCTGTCTGGACAATTGTTCCTTTATGATCTAGTCGGGTCATTACAGTATCAACACCATTGTCAACCAATCTAGTAGAGGTTGGAAGCTATGGTGAGCTTTGATTTGTCACTCCCATTGCGATATTTAAATACAGGATTTTCTTCGATTTAAATCAAGTTCAACTTTCTCCGACTTTAGTCCTGCCCTCGGGTTCATTTCCCCTACCCACTCCGCTTCTCTCGCTTTCCTTCCATTAAAAATGTGTGGCTTCCGATGTTTCACCGTGCGATGCTGCTTCCTAGTATAAACTCACAGTTAGGGCTGTTACGGATGCAGTTATCCTGTGTGTGTGTGTATCCTGTGTGTGTGTTTCTTTTCTCTCCTTCTCCACTCACAGGTGAAAATCATCACTCCCCAATCAGTCAACAATCAATCATCAATCAGAAGACACACCTCCTCCTATTTCCTGACCTATCACAGTTCCTTCCCCATGGTTTAAAAACCCCATCATTTGTTTGTTCTAAAGCTCAGCGCAATCTCTCTGTAAATGCCATGTCTGTAGGTCTCTGTGTTTCACTCTCGCGTTGTGTCTTAACCTCGCTTTTGTTTAAACACCTCCATAGCACTTTGTCATCACCTGTGAGTATTGTTTTTGGTTATGGTGTTTGTTTGTTGCTGGTGGGAAAAGGGGGAAGCCAAGACAAGTCGCCCATGGGCATACACTCCCCTTAGGTGAACTTTGTTAAAAACACTAGTTAGAACTGGGCGGACCACCCACTGTATTTTTTGGTTAGTTAGCTGTTAAAGTAGGCTAGTCTAGCTTAGGGGTGTGTTATTGTATATTTATTGTTTCTTTCCTTGGGTCCAGCTCAGCCCCTTTTCCTGCTCCCCCCATTACCGTGTGTTTATAAATAAACCTAGAGTTTGACGGTAGATTTCTGTTGTCGTGGTTATTTTGTTCACTTTTACTTTGTCACAATAATAATTTGCATGAGTTATGTTACGGATCTCATTACCATCCCCCCTAGACTGTCGGGCCAAAAGGGATTCGTAACAGGGCTAACATAAGACAGGTGAAGGCGTGGTGGGAGGTGATGGACAATTGTATCATCTTCTATAATAGGCCTACAGTATGCTCCATAGGCCCAGCCAACGGACTAATAGAGATGGGTTCCATGCCATCTTAATAAACGAGCGAATTAGCCTACATCCAACATGGCCCATACATTTCACTATATTCTGAATGAATTTCTGGAATGTTCTATTTAAATATTAAACGTTGACCTGCAAGCCTGCCCATTTCCAGCACAGACAAGCAACAGTCTTATTTCTGATGCAGAAGTCACACAAAGCAGTGTCCTTTGCTTTGTTCACAGGGCTACATTTTCTTCTATCAAAGGCTCATTGTCCTCTACTCTATTGCCTCGAATAGAGGGTTCCAAAATTGAACAAGGTGTTGAAATAATTTATGCTTAAGTCATCACAGATGTTATTGCACTTGACAACTATTCCAGGCTCAACCTGGTCTGAGTATTTCATCTTCTGTACGTAAATCCGGGACGCTCCATTTATACTGAACAAAAATATGCAACAATATGAGAAATAAGCTTTTTGTGCATATGGAACATTTCTGGGATCTTTTAAATCAGCTCATGAAACATGGGACCAACACTTTACATCTTGAGTTTATATTTTTGTTCAGTTTGTGTTACGTTTTATATGGTATGTATGAATTTGTTGATATCCACCACCCATTTCGTATGATATGTTACGAATTTCAATTTGTCTTATATTTTACGAATTTGAAAAACTTATCAAACGTAACAAATTCGCAAAATGTACAATATATGTTACCAATTTGCAAATGTTATAATATGTTACAAATTCTAGCTAGGTGGCTAACATAAACGAGCTGGTTAACGTTAGCTAGGGTTAGGGGTTACGGTGAAGTTTAGGAGTTAGGTTGAAGGGTTAGCTGACATGCAAATTAGTTGAAAAGTAGCTGTAAGAAGTTGAAAATATGCTAAATTGCAAAAATTGTCCATGAGATTAGAACTCGCAACCTTTGAGTTGCTAGCTGGATAACGCTAGCTCGGGGTGAGGGTTAAGTTTAGGAGTTGGGTTAAAGGGTTAGGGTTAAGTGACATACTAAGTAGTTGCAAAGTAGCTAAAAAGTAGTAACTCACAACCTTTGGGTATTTTAGTTTAGGAGTTAGGTTAAGTAGTTGAAAGGTTGCTATAATTAGCTAAAATGATGAAGCTGTACATGATGAGACTCGAACTCGCAACCTTTGGGCATTATTAGCCCACCCTACTTTCGTTTTTGCCTTATTAAGTAACTATCTGCCTTATTTAACCATACCAAAGGTAACATATCATACTAATGCCAGCGCCGGATTTACGTTTAATATGTTACGTGTAGTCTATGCGACCAGGCTGCCAGGTTGGGTCCAAGACCCAAGGTAATAAAAACATCAGCATGGATGCACGCATATTAGACAAATAACCTTCATATCGATGGAAAGATAGGCCACCGTTCTCCCCTGACGAAAACAACGTTTGACTAATTTCCTTTTTCCCCCGTTTGTCTGTTTGCTTCAACGTCTGGAAACGCTGAAAAGAAATATTTATTTTTCAAGGATCGAATTACTATAATTCGCCAACATGTAATTAATGAACCGACAACTCCAATGTTTCCAAAGCCTGACCACTTCGTATCCACGGCAGTGTTAATGTTTAAACCTACATGGAGTTTGAAACTGAAAGAACTTGATTAATGAATGCTTTTCTATCGAGCTAAGCATCTTGTTTTTACACGGTTAAAAGCCCATAAAACAGTTCGAGTCAGAAACGCTGGCGTAAATAACGACGGGGTGAGGAAATGTGCTGTAATTAATGTGTACAAAGATATGACTGAAGTTTTGGCATCAAGTCGACATTCTTTTCCTCTCGTTTTGCCTCTGATTTAAAGGCTATATTGTCCGGCATATGCCTACATAGAACCTACAGTATGTTATAGGCCTAACGTCCATAGGCATATAGCCATCTTTTAATTCTCAAACTGTAGCATCAAAATATTGTTTCAGATCCTTACGAAACAATGTTGACCATTTTATTTATCATATTTGAATATAGTGGTAGTAGCGGGGGAAAAATATCGGGATTATTTTCCAAAACAATAGTTCTATTGAATTCTGTCCTCATTAAAACATGTTTAAATGTTTTATTAGCCTACACGTACAGTACATGGTAGGCCTAGCCTTCCATTCCACCGCTAGACATGGAGGATTAAAAGCCAAGCAGTCTATTCTCTTGGCACAAAAGTATAGGATTTCGATTGTAAGCATCTTTATTCAAATTAACCAAGTTGTTATGGTGAAAACGGAGAACTACTTATAATTTCCCGCTTTGCTCTTGACCTGAAGCACAGCCTAGAGCCCAAGGGCTTGTCAGAACCTTCTGCCAGACAGAGTGGCAGGTCACGTGCAGCTGACTAGCCAGGTTTGAATTGGAGTGAAAGAAGCGGCTGTCAAATGCAGGACTTGCTCGGTGTAGCCAACAATATGTATACAAATGAAGCTGGGGTCAGCTTTCAGTCGTTTCTCTTTTACCTTGCCCCTGTAAATGGCAAACGGATCCACTGTCACCTGTTGGTTGGCAAATGACGATGCCTCGTCAAGAACAGTTTCCCAAACTCGGGCCTCGGGACCCCAAGGGGTGCACGTTTTGGTTTTTGCCCTAGCACTACACAAGTGATTCAAATCATCAACTAATCATCAAACTTTGATAATTTAAATCGGCTGTGTAGTGTTAAGGCAAAAAACAAAACGTGCACCCCTTGGGGTCCAGAGGATGGAGTTTGGGAAACGCTGGTCTAGACGACACTAAAGACCGGAGGCCAGACATATCAGGGACCTTAACTGAAGAACGTCACCATTGCATAAGCATCTCAGTTGTGTTTGCCATGTAGGCCGGCCACATCCGAATTCCCCAGACACTGCGCCTTTTATGCAGGCTGGAAAGTAGAAAAGGTATTTGGAACCGGTGCACAAACACATCTGGTCGCTGGTTTTGAAGTTGCCTCGACTTGGGAGTTATTTTGAAGAAAACAAGGAATTTAATGAAAATGGACAATTAAAAACAGCCTATCAAAATCAATTCCCACCACACCTTCCCTTTCATGTTTCTTTGAGTTATAAAGCACAGTTTAAGTAATGACAAGCTCATTGGGATGTGCGCAATTATGTGATTTCGTATCGTTTATTGAAATTGTCAATTTACCAACCAGAGTAAAGTTGGAGCATCCCAGACTACTGACAACACACACACAGACACACGCAAGCACACAGACACACGCAAGCATACACACACACTCACACACACACACTCCTCCATCCACCCACCCCAGAATGTGTAAATGTGACATATATTTACCATTAAAAAAACAAGTGGCATTTCCTCTAATGGGCATAAACTAGTGTTGAATTCCCTCTCATTGAAACAAATGTTGTTTGTTTGAATGGTTGAGTGAGAAAGCAGATAAAATCTCTCTCCAAATAACTCTGGGAACTCGTCTACTCCACGCCAGGGGCATGGCATGGCAGCCAAGTGCAATCTTTTGAGTCTGCCATGTTTGCCAGCAGCTCTTTTCATCTAGGCTAGCAATGGTCATCAAAATTGTTAAAAGGTTTTAACAACAATTATAATAAAGGCAACAGTTGGACAGTGGATGAAGGTACTCCAAACATTTAGCATTTTTAAAATCCATCAGACAATGATTGAGTTATAGCACATAAAACATTTTACTGGCATGGATAAATAATTAATGGAGTTCAGAGATTTTGTTTGGAATTCAGGTATTCAATGTACTGTAAAATGTCACTTTCTTAGAATGCAGTCATATATACATTTTCTAATGGTATCTAGTATTCATTTTTTTTGTTAAAATAAATAGTATTATATAAACCTAATTTGCATAAATATACTGGGTGTATTTCCATTTATGTGAAAATGCCCAAGAAGCTGGTGTTTGTAGGATGTGTTGGCGCAAGACAAGGTACCGCAAACACTGGCTTCAAAGGCAAAAATACAATTTACCCCTTTTTCTATCTTGTCTCATCGCTGCAACTCCCCAACAGGTTCGGGAGGCAAAGGTCGAGTCATGAGTCCTTCGAAACATGACACGCCAAACCGTGCGTCTTAACACCCACCCGCTTAACCCGGAAGCCAGCTGCACCAATGTGTCGGAGGAAACACTGTTCACCTGACGATCGAGGTCAGCCTGCAGGCACCCAGCCCACCACAGGGAGTTGCTAGAGCATGATGAGCCGAAGTCAAGCCCCCCGGCCAAACCCTCCCCTAACCCAGACGATGTTGGGCCAAATGTGCGCCGCCCTATGGGACTCCCAATCATGGCCGGTTGTGATACATCCCAGGATCGAACTCCGGTCTGTAGTGACGCCTCTAGCACTGTGATGCAGTGCCTTACCGCTGTGCCACTCGGGAGGCCAAGCATTATCACTTTTATACAATGGGTTATTCAAATAATGATTGACATATTTGAATTATAAATGTTATTTTGATGAATTTATTCATACTATTTCATCCTTCCACACGATAGTCCCGACACAAATCCAAGGTTGTTAATCAAGCCGGCTGGTCGTTCGTTCTATCGGTTCGGTTGCTAGAGACACGACCCAGTCGTTCAGTGTTTTTGTTCTGCATCTATGGAAGCGACCCAGTCGTTCGTTCTAAATGTTCCATTGGCGTACTGGCTGGCAACGTTCTTATCCCTTGTTTGCTAGCTGGCCAACTACCGCTAATTTACAGTCACGTCAAAGTGCAGCCAGATTAACAGCAAAGTAGCCGCATTTGCATTTGTTTAAGCTGTTTTCCAGTGACATTTATTTGGATACATCCATAACAATGAGATAACAGAAAACATCAAACAAAAACCATGCCTCAAAGACTTGTAAATATAGTCTAGGCTGGTCACCAAACTCCATGACAGAGGGATCAGCCCCTCTCTCTGTAACTGGACTTTGTACATCCTAACAAATAGACCCCAGTCTGTCAGGTTTAGACAACTTCACCTCCTCAACCCTGAACACCGGTGTGCCACAGGGCTGCCTGCTGAGCCCCCTCCTGTACTCCCTCTTCACCTACGACTGCGTTCCTGTACACTGTTCCAACACCATCGCCAAGTTCACAGATGACACCACGGTGGTAGGCCTGATCAGTGACAATGACGAGTCAGCCTACAGGGAAGAGGTCAACACCTGGTTGCATGGGGAGCTGACAACAACCTGGCCCTCAATGCAAAGAAAACCAAGGAGGTCATTGTGGATAACAGGAAGTCTAAAAGCTGCAACCACGCCCAAGTTCTCATTGATGGCACTGAGGTGGAGCGTGTGCCCAGCTTCCAATTGCTGGGTGTCTACATTTCAGATGACCTCTCCTGGACCATCAACACCTCAAACCTGGTCAAAAAGGCATATAGCAGCGCCAGTACTTTTTGAGGAGGCTGAAGAAGGCCCGCCTGTCTCCCAAGATCCTAGGGAACTATTACCGCTGCACGGTCGAGAGAATTCTGACTAACTGCGCCACAGTGTGGTTTGGAGGATGCTCTGTGGCCGACCGGAAGGCACTGCAACGGGTTGTGAAAACCTCCCGGCACATCACTGGTACCCAGCTCCCTGCCATCGTAGACCTTTGGTGTCTGCGTAGGGCGTGCAGCGTCATCAGGGAAAATGCCACAAACTGTTTGCCCTCCTACCATCAGGCAGGCGGTACAGGTCTCTAGGTTCCCGCACTAGCAGGCTCAAGAACAGTTTCTTTTCAGCTACTGTAACCCTGCTGAACTCTGACACGGCACAAGCCAACATCCACCCGCCCTCCGCTTAGTACTGCCTCTCAGGGACCTTGTTGCCTTACTCACTTTGCATTCTTCACGGTCCTGCTGGACTCTGACATTGCTTTGCAAAGTCTGATTAAGAACATTATTCAGTTGTACATGAACATGTCTACCTCGTTAACCTCATTGCTGCTCTCCCTACATTTCAGTTGCATGCCTCCTTGCACTTTCAATTTGCTTTCATTGCACATTTAGACTTTTAGACATTTAGGCACATTTGCACTTGCCATTTGCCTTCATTGCACATGTATACATCCCACTTAATGACATACATTGTACTTATTTGCTTTACTTGTGCATTTTCTTTTGCACTCTTACTTGCACTTCTGGTCAGATGCTAACTGCATTTCGTTGTATTGTACTTGTTCAATGACAAAGTTGAATCTAATCTAATGGGGTGCGATTTTGCCTAGCGTAGAAAATGTGTTCACTCGTCAGGACACTTGTTCAGAGGAGCTAGCCAACAACACAGGTAACACAATCACTTCAAACTGAAGCTGGAAAGACTGCAAACTGCTTGCACTTAGTTTCGTTTGACCTTTTTTCAATTGACATTTCTTTGTATATATCCATAAAAATTATGCCAGCTGATTCGTGATTTCGACTGGCTGAGAAACGCTACCTGCCTGTCTCTCGTCCCAACACGTTCATTACTATGGGACAGCAGGAGATCGAATTTGAATATCGAACAATGTTGCAAATGTTAGCTAGACAGACAGCAGGTTTATACAAACCTCCGCTGTTGAAAATGAAATGTTATTCTAAAAGAAATGTGAGATAATGCTAAACTAGAGGCTTTTTATACTGGAGATCAAGTTTATAAAGTGCCTGGCTGGGCTGAATGGACAGTGGATTGCGCAGTCAGATGGAACAGAGTAAATAAGCATTTTAACGTCATAGATTTAGCCGGTGGCAACTTTTGGAATATACACCGGCTGGAATGTGGTTTTAACCAATCAGCATTCAGGAGAATACCCACCTCTTGTATAAAGATGAATACATTTACATAAAGGGGTGGAACAGGGTTGCAACCACCAAAAACTTGGTCTGTCTAAGCCTACCTGCACTCACCTGCGCTGTCTAGACTGCCTCATTAATTACTGTTGTTGTCACATTCTGTTGCATATCTCAATAGCAGGATAGCCTCGGATTAAAAGTCAACAAACTTGGCTATAGATTACACATACTTATTTATGCATGACATTGTTGGCAAGATCAGACATAATATACCTATAATTCTAGAGTTCATTTTCGGAAGTTGCTTTCATTTCAACGCATCTAATTTGAAACCTTTCAATGATATTAAATTATAACTTTTTTCAATTCCACAAAAAACAAACAGCAGTGTTGCTGTTGTTGAAACACTCAAACCATTGCACCTGGCACCTACTAATACCCAGTTCAAAAGGCACTCAAATATTTTGTCCTGCCCATTCACCCTCTGAATGGCACACATACACAATCCATTGTCTCAAGAATTAAAAATCCTTTTAAACTGTCTCCCCTTCAGCAACACTGATTGAAGTGGATTTAATGTCATCAATAAGGGATCATAGTTTCACCTGGATTCACTTGGTCAGTCTACAAAGTGTGATGGAAAAAGCAGGTGTTCTTAATGTTTTGTACACAGTGTAGATGGCTGACACAGACTGATCCTCAGGTGGGCGGGGCATGTGTGTTGCTAGAGATAGGAGCCTTAGACTGCCATGACTGAGGTGATAGCCCTGTCTCGTTTTGTTTAACCACAGATCTAGGATCTGAAATACCCCACCACCAATCCTAACCTTAGCCATCAGGTGTGTGGGAGATATCTGACTCTATCACTAGCTGGCAACTTAAGAACAACTTCATATGCCTCCCACCACAGCTCTCACTCGAGATGGTTTGGATTGGGACTCGAATGTGATTGGTGGACCCCGTCACGGCTAAGAGCACTTCCTGAATGCAACAAAGAGTCAACAGGATGTGATTTCCAGGCCTCGCTGCACCTATTTAAGGACGTAGAAGGTCTGCATTTGTGTCTCCCAGTGAACCGTAATGGTGGGGGTTTATGTCACTTTCTGATCCACAGCAGATACTGTGTCCATTTGGATGAATGTATATGAGCAGATTGCACTAGAATGTATATGACTTTACATTTTAAAGAATGTGGAACTTTGTTGGCAGAAATGTGCCAAATTCATTGAGAAAAACAGTCATAAACTCCCAGTGTTACTTGAGTGTAAGGTTGGTGTGTGTGTGTGTGTGTGTGTGCGCACGCACACTTGTATGTGTGTGGATTTACACAAGGCCCTCTGAACACAGGCATAGGCTGTGACACATGCAGCCACATACTCTCATTAGAACTTTGGGACAGTTCTCCCTGGCTTCTGGCCCGCTCTGGAAAAGGCATCATCCCCATAAAGTTGGCCCTGCACAAACACCCCTTCAGGGGGCTGGACTGACCGAGGGCTTTAAAGCCTACAGCCACAACCTTCTTCCTGGATGACTGGTCAACCAGCTCTAGCCGTCTCACTTTTGCTGTGTGTAACTAACCAGGTTTCCATTCAACCTTTTTATGCGAGTAAAGTACACTTCGGATAAAAAAATGGAAACCAATTTTTTTTTTGGCAAACCAAATATGCCAGACAAGATGGGATAACAGTTCACAGAGGTCGGCGTTCTCTGCCCCTTGAAGATGAGTGAAAGCCAATATAAACGTCCCCTTTTCAGGACCCTGTCTTTCAAAGAAAATTCGTAAAAGTCCAAATAACTTCACATATCTTTATTGTAAAGGGTTTAAACACTGTTTCCCAACAATTAATGAACATGCACCTGTGGAACGGTCGTTAAGACACTAACAGCTTACAGATGGAAGGCAATTAAGGTCACAGTTATGAAAACTTAGGACACTAAAGAGGCCTTTCTACTGACTCTGAAAAATACCAAAAGAAAGATGCCCAGAGTCCCTGCTCATCTGTGTGAAGGTGCCTTAGGCATGCTGCAAGGAGGCATGAGGGCTGCAGATGTGGCCAGGGCAATAATTGCAATGTCCGTACTGTGAGACGCCTAAGACATCGCTACAGGGAGACAGGCCGGACAGCCGGTCGTCCTCGCAGTGGCAGACCACCTGCACAGGAACTGTACATCTGAATATCACACCTATTTACACATTAAGTTTGTTGAAAATAAACGCAGTTAACAGTGAGAGGACGTTTCTTTTTTTTGCTGAGTTTAGTTAGAGACCGACAAGTTGTGAGTGACAGAGTGGATGAGAGGGTCAACCGTTTCTCCCTGGACCCAGAGAGTGTACTCTATAGCCATCCCTCTGTTAATCAGGCCAGATGTGAATACTATAGCAGCTATACCCCAGTCCCCTCTCTCTACTTCACCTCAATGGAATAAAGACCTTATGATGTCCTGGGGCTCGGGGCCTTCACACGCAGGTGCACCCAGCCCTCATGAGATAGCCTTAACAGCCTAGGGGACTTCTGAGGTTACCAAAGAGAGAGGCTGGTGGACACATTATCGAACTAATGACCGCCTGGCTGGGTTTGTTGCCGGGCGGAGTTGAGAAAGGAAGTGTTGCTTTGCACTGTCACTCCCCTCCTCTTAAAGGGTCTGAGTGGAGGAAATGTTATGGCAGAGAATGAAGGGAGCATAGGATAGAGAGGAGATGGATTCTCATTGAGCACTTAAAGACAATAGTGACAGTAAATGGGCACATCTACAACTTAGGTTACTTAACTAGTTTCACCTCACCTGTTATCTGATCATCTTATTATTGATTAAATTGAGATTCTTTGTCACTGGCCTACACACAATACCCCATAAAATGGAATTATGTTTTTAGAAATGTTGACAAATTCATCAAAAATGAGTCAATAAGTATTCAACCCCTTTTTTATGGCACATAAGTAAACATAATCATAGTCACATAATTAGCTGCATGTACTCTGTGTGCAATAAGTGTTTAACATGATTTTTGAATGAGTACCTCCTCTCTGTACCCCCCATATACAATTATCTGTAAGGTCCCTCAATTGAACAGTGAATTTCAAACACAGATTCAACCACAAAGACCAGGGAGGTTTTTGAATGCCTCGCAGAGAAGGTCACCAATTGTAAGATGGGTACAAATTAAAAAACGTAGACATTGAATATCCCTTTGAGCATGGTGAAGTTATTAATTACAATTTGGATGGTGTCTCAATAAACCCAGTTACTACAAAGATGCAGGGTTCCTTCCTAACTCAGTTGCCCGAGAGGAAGGAAACCGCTCAGGGATTTCACATTTCATTGAGGCCAATGGCACCGGACAACTGAAGATGGATCAACAACATTGTAGTTACTCCACAATTACTAACCTAAATGACTGTGAAAAGAATTTAAAAAAATCCAAAACATGCATCCTTTTTGCAATTAGGCACTAAAGTAAAACTGCAAAAAATGTGACGAAGAAATTAACTTCATGTCCTGAATACAAAGCGTTGCGTTTTGGGCAAGTCCATAACTGAGTACCACTCTTCATATTTTCAAGCATGGTCGTGGCTGCAACATGTTATGGGTGTGCTTGTCTTTGGCAAGGCCTAGGGAGTTTTTGGGGGGATAAAAATACATGGAATAGAGCTAAGCACTAGCAAAATCCTACAGGAAAACCTGGTTCAGTCTGCTTTCCAACAGACACTAGCTAGAGACCGACAAGTTGTGAGTGACAGAGTGGATGTGAGGGTCAACTGTTTCTCCCTGGACCCAGGGAGTGACAGAGCTTGAAGAATAAAGAATAAAAAAGTATGTACAAATATTGTACAATCCAGGTGTGCAAAGCTCTTAGAGACTTACTCAGAAGGACTCATAGCTGTATTATTGACATATTGCTGTACATATTGACTCGTGGGAGAGAATACTTATGTAAATGAGATATTTCTGCATTTCATTTTCAATACATTTGCAAACATTTAGAAAAACATGTTTTCACTTTGAGTCAGGATAAAGAAGGGCCTAACCTTGCGCACTCACACGAACGCACCTGTGTACATGCATGTGTGCACTTGCATTTGTGTTTCTTCTGTGCACGCATGCACGCACGCAGTCTTATGTAACTAACCTTGTGGGGACACACAATTCATTCCCCTAAACCTAAACCTAAACCATAACCCAAAACCTTAACATAGCTCCTAACGTCAACCCTAAAACCGACGATGATCTCCAGACTGTCAAATTTCTGGTTCCCACAAGTATAGTTAAACACGTCCACACACACACACACACACACACACACACACACACACACACACACACACACACACACACACACACACACACACACACACACACACACACACACACACACACACACACACACACACACACACACACACACACACACACACACACACGCACAGCATCATCATCACTATAGCCATAATCACCATCACCACTGGTTATCATCTTCCTTTCCTGATCCTTCCCTATACTCCTAATGCTTCTCTGGAAGTTACCATGGCCAGATTCACCTACACGAGGAAGGGGTTGGCACCATTAAACCTTGTTTGGCGGACTCGGCACTGAAAAACATGTTTCCTCTGTGGTACATTGAATCTCACATTTATTGAGGTGTCACAGATCTTGGCTATTTCTTTTGACAGAGGCTTGAATTCTCGTTTACTTTTAAACTTGTTATTTTCCCCATTCTAAGTGGATATTAAGAGGTCATGTATTGGATAAAAAAAGGAATTCATAGAAAGCTTTTTCCTGTCCTTACAACCTATAGGGTTTCATTCAGGACAAATAACGGTGCAACATATATCATAAAAAAATATATATCCTGGAAAACCCCATACCAGAGGTAGGAAAAGGAGAGGGATGTGAGCCGAGTCGCGCACTTACCAACTGGCATATGAAGAAAAAAATAAACATCCATCCCGGGAAAGAATTCCCGGTTGTGCCAAGAATATATAAACTAAAAAGAGAGAGCGGTCGCATAAAAGAAGGAAGGTTGAGCTATTAAAAGTATCGCGAGCATTTTCAAAGAGGGCCCATCTGAAAGAATGACAGCTCTGTCTGTTGTTTTCCTCCACATTGTTGGCAAGTTCACCCCTAACCTTCTGACCAAAGATGAACCCCTGAGCTCTACACTGAAGTGCACTGACTGGAGAACAGCTTTCCAGCTAATGTTACAGTTGAGGTCGTAAGTTTACATACACTCAGGTAGGAGTCATAAAAACTTGTTTTTCAACCACTCCACAAATTTCTTGTTAACAAACTATAGTTTTGGCAACTCGGTTAGGACATCTACTTTGAGCATGACAAGTATTTTTCCAACAATTGTTTACAGACATATTATTTCAGTTATAAATCACTGTATCACAATTCCAGTGGGTCAGAAGTTTACATACACTAAGTTGACTGTAGACTGTGCCTTTAAACAGCTTGAAAAATTCCAGAAAATATTGTCATGGCTTTATAAGCTTCTGATAGGCTAATTGACATAATTTGAGTCAATTGGAAGTGTACCTGTGGATGTATTTCAAGGCCTACCTTCAAACTCAGTGCCTATTTGCTTGACATCATGGGAAAATCAAAAGAAATCAAGACCTCAGAAAACAATTGTATACCTCCACAAGTCTGGTTCATCTTTGGGAGCAAATTACAAATGCCTGAAGGTACCACGTTCATCTGTACAAACAATAGTACACAAGTATAAACACCATGGTATCACGCAGCCGTCATACCGCTCAGGAAGGAGACGCGTTCCGTCTCCAAGAGATGAACGTACTTTGGTGTGAAAAGTCCAAATCAATCCCAGAACATCAGCAAAGGACCTTGTGAAGATGCTGGAGGAAATAGGTACAAAAGTATCTATATCCACAGTAAAACGAGTCCTATACCGACATAAGCTGAAAGGCCGCTCAGCAAGGAAGAAGCCACTGCTCCAAAACCGCCATAAAAAAGCCAGATTACGGTTTGCAACTGCACATGCGGACAAAGATCGTACTTTTTGGTTAAATGTCCTCTGGTCTTATGACAAATGGCAACATTTTGGACACCAAAGTCAAGGTATTGGAGTGGCCATCACAAAGCCCTGACCTCATCCTATAGAAAATGTGTGGGCAGAACTGAAAAAGCGTGTATGAGCAAGGAGGCCTACAAACCTGACTCAGTTACACCAACTCTGTCAGGAGGAATGGGCCAAAATTCACCCAACTTATTGTGGGAACTTGTGGAAGGCTACCCGAAACGTTTGACCCAAGTTAAACTATTTAAAGGCAATGCTACCAAATTACTAATTGAGTGTATGTAATCTTCTGACCCACTGGGAATGTGATGAAATAAATAAAATGTGAATTAAATAATTATCTCTCCTATTATTCTGACATTTCACATTCTTAAAGTGGGGATCCTAAGTGGGGATCCTAACTGACCTAAGACAGGGAATTTTTACTCGGATTAAGTGTCAGAAATGGTGAAAAACTGAGTTTAAATGTATTTGGCTGAGGTGTGTGTAAACTTCCAACTTCCAACTGTAGATGTTTGGAGAAATCTGTAATGTATCTCTGGTACTGAAGCCAGCAGAGTAGGCGATCATAAAGAAAGAGACTCTCTGAACGAATTTCAAAGCAGTCTGTGGGAAATCAAACTCTTATGGATTGATATTTTGTATTTCATGAAATAGCAAATAGACAACAACGTTTTAAATGCATACTGAGCATTTTGTATTTAACCCTTGTTTCTAATTGTAAGATCTGACATTATCAACTGTGTACGCCCTTTCCATACACCACAGATATTCACAGCAATCAACAAAGCTTTGCGGAGGGAGCCTTTCGCCTACGCATCTCTTCGAAACCTCAAGCCTCAATGCGAGACATTCAAAAGCATATTTTATGAACAGCATAATAAATTAATTCAACCTCAGAACAGAGAGAAGTCACACACTGACTGCTCGCTCGCATACCAAAGCATACATCTGACAGCAATTAGGTGGCTGGTTTCGGTGAAAGGGACAGGTGACAGTGCCAGGGCTCTAGGGGGTCATGGCCCCCCAGAAAGTCTGTATTGCCCCTTGTGCCCGCAGTCGTTGCCAACTTATGCCTCCTGAGACAAGAGCACATAGTAGTAACCCAAGCATTGAGAGCACAGCTATGTGCAAAGGAAAACGAAAACAATGACAGCAAACTCTCTCGCTCACGTGTAGACGTGTGAAGTCAAATTCCTCACTTCTTCGCCATGGTGCTGTTTCCTGCGAGACACCATCAAAAAGATCTGAATGTTTATCCCACAATTGCACCTGGCACAGAAACAAAAATATTATTGGGGAAGTGCCCTTGCACATATTTAGCTCTGAGCACTTGCATAGGTTCACGATTGTGAAGGCACAACACCACTGCTCTTGAATGGTTTGAATAATTTAAATTCTTATTTAATATCCTAAAAGGTAGAACTTTGAGATGCGATGCTTTTTTTCCTAAACAAAGTCCATGTATACATGAATCAAGTTATGCCAATACCCAGGGGAGGATGCATTTGAAAAGTTTTGAAACAAGGCCGAGAGCCCTCTCTCTCTCTCTCTCTCTCTCTCTCTCTCTCTCTCTCTCTCTCTCTCTCTCTCTCTCTCTCTCTCTCTCTCTCTCTCTCTCTCTCTCTCTCTCTCTCTCTCTCTCGCTCTCTCGCTCTCTCGCTCGCTCTCTCTGGTTATTACAACACAACGTCAACACTGTGAAAAGCCTCCCACAGTAAAGTCTGTGTTGGCAGAGCAGAACAAAGCGAGGTCTCTCTCAGAGGCCATGTAACCATAATTGCCAAACACAATAACCCCTGGAGGCCTGCAGGGAAAGGTCACAGTCGCTACGGTGTTGCTCCAATTTTACGCCGTGAGAGAGAAGACAAAAGAGTAAACAGAGCGCCCTCAACGCTTGATACGGCGTGTTTTGATGCAGCGATGGCTCAACCATGTGGTTTGGAGATGAGACATTCCATCAAAGCATTAGCAGAGTGTTTTGTGCACAGACAACTTGGAAAAAATGACAATGAAACAAGATCTTTTTGAAGTTTAAATTAACAACAGTTTGTTTCAATGTAGCAGGGGAAGAGAAGAAAAAGACATCCCACTTTGTACTGAGCAGCAATGTGCTCTTCCCATTGCAGGCCCATCGAATGTGGACGTTTTATTGTTTGGATCAAATGGCCTGAGCTTTAGGTGTTGCTGCTTCTTGAAATCTTCAACTGTTGCCAACACCTAAATCCACATCCTTGAGTAATCTTGGAAGATGTCATATGGAGAACGAGAGAGGAAAAAAGCAAAAACAAAGGATTATAAGAAACAGATCGCTAAACATAAACACTAATCAGAGGACAGGGGAAACAGGAAATACAATTCCCAGGAGCTGGAAAATGCATTCATGAGAGAAACATTTGATCAATGAATCATTTTGTTTTTACCAGAAAGAGAGAGAGGGGGGATAGAGTAAGAGTACGAGTGAGAAAGGGGGAGAGAGAGCGCAAGAGAGAGGGAGGGAGGGAATAAGAAGGAAAAGCAGAAGGAGAAAAAAAGAGCAAGCAGGGGTCCAACAGACACAGTGAGACACTCCAAGGCCTCTTCCTTGGCCTGTGAGATACCAGTTTGAGCACATTCCCCGCTGGAGTGTCTGTCTTAGCTCCGGAAAAGGCTCCACAATTCTCCCCTTTTCTCCTCATCCCATCCCTCTCCCCAGGCGCAGTGAGGGTACGAGTCAGGCTGGGGAGGCCTGTTTGCCAGACAACACTCCCAAGGACTCAGGATCTTTGGGGGTTTTTGGGGCTTGTGGGTGATTTTTAGCATGGTAAGGCTCAATGAAGTGGAATAGAGCTCATTGAAGAGACCAACAAAATACACAAGTGAGAATGTCTCAGTGTTAGCTGCTGAATTCAACGTAACATTCTGGATGTTTAGTAAGTCATTGTTTACCCGGAACTTTGCCTCATATTTTAACCATATGATTCATATGGCTATTCAAAATATATCATTTGAGTCACCTATTGCTGGAGTAAACCACAAAATTCCATAGTTTCAGCGAACTAAACTTTCAAAATGTAAACAAATGAACTAAATTCCAAAGGTTTTGTCCATGGCTGCTCCTGTAACGTCTTGTCAAGCCCCAATTTTTACTCCCCACCAACATCCCTTGAGGCAAACTAGATTGTTACTGAATGGTTAGATTTGTTCTCAATGGACTTAACGGTCTAAATAAAGGTTATGGGGTCTATTCAATCTGTATTGCTGTTTAAAAAAAAAAAAGATTCCCGCTGTAACGCTGGATTTCCGCAATACAAATAGAGCCTTAAATTAGACACCCATTGTCGGAGAGCCAAACAGAGGTTCCACGGTGGTCTTCTAAATACAGTTCTCTTCAGTTCTCCTGCTGAGTCAGCCGCATCAGGCATGTGGCGCCACCTAGCTTACAGGATGACTCATCATTTCCCCAACATGAGAATCACATAGCATGACTGTACCAGAGGGAATGTGTGTGGCTAACCTAGCCTCCAAATTAGCAGTGACATTAACATGGAGTTCTCTCTAATTCAACTGTGACAAAGCAGAACAAAAACAAACCATTTTCTTCCAACAATGTGTAAATCACCAAAGAAACCACAACAACAAAACCAGTTAGGATTATTTTAAGTTGCATTCTTCAGGCAAGGATTGCGCAGGCTTGTAACAGAGCACTCCGAAAACACACATTTTAACAGCACATGTCGAAACCCCCATTTAAAATAATGAGCATCCCCTGACTTGAAATGAAGCAAAACTAACATCAGGGGAATGACAAGATCTCCTGTAACGACGACCCTGTGAAGATGGATTGGACATTCTTACTGTTTCAGAGAAGTCAGACTAGTCCATTTAAGATAATATACAGCCTGGCCCCGCTCTGTGGGATGAACAGAGGTATATGAGGGGGCGGTGGAGGGGGCGTTAACCTGGGCTGAGGCTGCTGTGACCTCCTCTCCCCATTGGGCTGACCCCTCCACTGCCTCCCCCTAGGCTGGAGGAAGCCGGGGCCCTGTCCCCTGGGAGCCTGAGACAGGACTTGGCCAACCCCCACAGCAGGATAGAGCGGATCAGTGCCACTTGGCAAGGGCCAGCTCTTTCGGGGGCAATGAAAAATAATTTCCTCCTGAAAAAGTGCCACGAGGGAGCTGGAGCTTGGCCCAGAGCTGGGGAGCGTGAGCCACGCATCAGGAATGCTGGGACGGTATGACTGGGAAGGAATGTTGATCGAAAGGTAAATGTCAAAGACAGACGGTCATTCTCCTTGGAACCTCATGCCAGAGACCTGTTTACCCAACCTTGATTACACCGTGAGAAGGAATTTCTCCACCTCTCCCTGCTTGTCCCCCTTTTACTCATGAACATTTGAGAAAAATGTCAGTCAGGCATCAAACACATTCATTCATATAGGGGGACATTTTATTTAATGGATTATATAAATGGTGGAACAAGCTTCCCCCTAATGTCAGGACATCCGAGTCCCTGCCAATTTTCCTGAAAACGTCCGAAACCCTACCTAATTAAAGAGTGTCTTAAAAATATATATATTTTTTTGTCATGCAAACACATTTGTTATTGTGGCACTTGCATCAGTGAGATTCAAACCTATGATCTTCTGTTCTCTATCCATGGAATTAGTCTACTGTGCCTCCAGGACAGAGCTAGCATGCTATGTATTTTTTTTTACTCATTAAAAGCTGTTCATTTTAGTCTATTCAAACAGCCCATTTCAAAATAAAAAAGATCCTCATTAAGATCAGGTGTTGCCAATTAGTGGGAACGGCCAACACACCTGGGCACACTAAACAGGACAGAAAATAGAGTTTTGTTGATGCTCAGAAGGGAATGTATATGGTTTTCAATAACATTCTTAGAACGTTTTTTGAACATTAATGTTTTCTTGTTTTCTTAATGTTCTGAGATCATGACTTTAATAGAACCATGAGGAAACCTGTAGGAAATTTAGGATGAAGAATTGAAATTCCCACAGAAGAACATTGTTTCTTAAACCAGTTGGAGAATGTTACTAGAACATTACCAAAAATGTAATTAAATGTAACCATGTTTGACATTTTAGGAAACATTCTGTTAAAGTAATGAAATACCAAGATAATATGTATTTTTTCAAGTTCCTTAAATGTGCTGAGAATGTTCCAAAGTCAAGCAACTATCCTGCACCATTTCCAGAATGTTGTGGGAAGGTTGTATGCAAAATAACCATAGGACAACCGCGCTCTCACCAAGCTCTAAGAAACGTATGGTTCTCAGGACGTTATGTGCTAGCTGGGTACCTACTTTGCCAGGAGTTTACAGTGCCTTCAGAAAGTATTCACACCCCTTGAACTTTTCCACATTTTGTTGTGTTACAACCTGAATTTAAAAATGATTAAATATAGATTGTGTATCACTGGCCAACACAATACCCCATAAAGTGAATTACGTTTTTAGAACTGTTTACAAAATAATCCAAAATGAAAACCTGAAATGTCTTGAGTATCCAAACCCTTTGTAATGTCAAGCCTGAATGAGTTCAGGAGTAAAAACACATACAGATAATTGTAAGGTCTCAGTTGAGCAGTGAATTTCAAGCACAGATTCAACCACAAAGACCAGGGAGGTTTTCCAATGCATCGTAAAGAAGGGCACTTATTGGTGGATGGTTAAAAAAAACAACAACACTGAATATTCCTTTGAGCATGGTGCAGTGTATCAATAGTGTATCAATCCACCCAGTCACTACAAAGATACAGAAGTCATTCCTAACTCAGTTGCCAGAGAGGAAGGAAACTGCTCAGCGATTTCACCATGAGGCCAATGGTGACTTTAAAATAGTTACAGAGTTGAATGGCTGTGATAGGAGAAAACTGAAGATGGATAAACATTGGACAACATTGTAGTTACTCCACAATACTAACCCAATTAACAGAGTGAAAAGGAAACCTGTACAGAATACAAATATTCCAAAACATGCATCCTGTTTGCGACAAGACACTAAAGAAATATTGCAAAAAATGTGGCAAAGCAATTCACTTTTTGTCCTGAATACACAGTGTTATGTTTGGGGCAAATCCAATACAACACATCACTGAGTGACACACTCCATATTTTCAAGCATTGTAGTGGCTGCGTCATGTTATGTCTATGCTTGAAGAGTTTTTCTGGATAAAAAAAAGCACAGGCAAACTCCTAAAAAAAAACTTGGTTCAGTCTGCTTTCCACCAGACACTGGTCGATGACCTCACCTTTAAGCAGTACAATAACCTAAAACACAAGGCCAAATCTACACTGGCGTTGTTTATCAAGAAGACAGTGAATGTTCTTTAGTGGCCAAGTTTTGACTTGAACATCTATGGCAAGATGGGAAAATGGTTGTCTAACAATGATCAACAACCAATTTGACAGAGCTTAAAGAATTTTGAAAATAATTAAATGTGTAAATGTTGTACAATCCAGGTGTGCAAAGCTCTTAGAGACTTACCCAGAAATACTCACAGCTGTAATCTCTGCCAAAGGTGATTCTAACATGTATTGACTGAGAGGGTTGAATACTTATCTAATCAAGATATATTAGTGTATTATTTTTCATTCATATTTGACAAATGTTAGACATTTTCTTCCACTTTGGCATTACAGTGTATTTTGTGTAGAAAAAAAACGACACCGAAGTTCCATTTTAATCACACTTTGTAACTCAACAAAATGTGGATAAAGTCAAGGGATGTGAATACTTTCTGAAGGCACTGTATGTGGTCCGGGGTCTGGGGTGCTTACCACTCTGCCAGACCCCTAGCACTCTGCCATAACTACTACCCCTCCCTTCCCACAGCCTGTTCTGCCCCTCACCCATGCACTACCAACCCATTTTACATCTGCCTGAATAGAGCACTGTTTTTGTAACCTGCTGGCCTCTGTATGGAAATCAGTGTGTCTGCGGTAATACCTCCAGCACTGAGCATAAGTGTCTGTTGCAGATCAGATCTTCGCCGTGCTTTGCAGCCCGTAGTATTTTCGCCTCCAGATAAATCAGTTGGACCTTTTAACACTGGAAAAAACATAATTATGGAAAGAAAATAAATCTCTTCCCAGCTAGCATTGAGGACTCAGCCCAGAAGCGGCCCTCTTCCGGGGAGGGGGGGGGGGCAGATTGAATCGGCCCGGAATCGGGTGTCGGACTCGGCCCGGAATCAAAATTAATGGCTGCCTAGAATCAGCCAAAGTACATCGAGCTGTTTCCGTCTACCGGAATTCAGCCGATTGTGCCGGCATCTTACCAGAATCCCCCCCAGAAGCAGCCTGATGCAAATGTCCCCCCCAAAAATGTATATAAAATAAACCCAATTTAGTCATTTAAATATGACTATTATACATTTTACACATACAAATTATGCCCATCCACACTTTTTATGTACTTTTATAATATATTTTTTTCACCATATCTGTACACCTGGTGACCGTGTCAGTGCGCATGCACCTAGCCCGCCACAGGAGTCGCTACAGCGTGATGGAGCAGGACATCCCGGCCGGCCAAACCGTCCCCTAACCCGGATGACCCTGGGCCAATTGTGCATCGCCTCATTGGTCTCCCGGTAGCGGGCGGCACGGGTATCGCACCAGCATCTGTAGCAACGCTGTGATGCAGTGTCAGACCGCTGCGACACTCGGGAGGCCCCATCCACAACGTTTTTAATGCTGATCAATTGCCTTGCACAAAGTATCAAAATACTACAATACCACAAACAGGACTCTTAAAGAATTTAATTTAAATGTAAATTTTATTTTTTGATCACATAAAATATAGAAAAATAATGAAACTTTAATTATATAAAGCAGCCCGTGTAATCATCTGCAAGAGAGTAGCCACAATCGGCCCGAGCCCCAAGTAATACATTTGGCTCAGATAACTCACACTGGAATCGGCCCGATCCCAATCCCTGCATCCTAGCCATAAGTAATACTGCCCAGACTCGGGGCCACATGACGGGCCTCAGCCAGAATGATGGGCCCCGGGCCTCAGCCAGAATCGGCCCAGATCCACCGTGCTAGCTGGGTTGTTTTCACACGATGCTCTGTCCATCTTTCTTTCTGGATATTCATCCCTTTATCCTTTTATTCCACTAAAGGAGAATTGATCAGTGTTTTTACTTTACGTCCAGTGGTGCTTATCATGGAGTATGACTGTACCCATACCAAAAAGACATTCCATGTGATGACGATTCCTCCTCGGAGATCATACGATAACCTGGATCTGGAGGACATCTAGTAACCCCAGTGGCTGCTAGGAAAGTTCAGCCCTTGCTTTTGTCTTCCTGAACAGTGTTTGATGCAGTTTTTATTGGGTGTTTGACGTAGCTAGCATGTATGTCCTAATGTATACACTGTACAGTAGAGTCCCCCCAACCCCCCAAACGCTCATGTTTCCTGAACTTCGGGAAAGGGACACAAACAGACACAGAGGTCACAGCCCCTGTAGAAGTTCAGGGCACTGTGAAGAAGCCTGCATAATGCCTATACAACTTTCCCAGGCACCACGTAAAGGGCCCAGACTTCAAAGGGCCACTTGAAAGGTAAAGATATCTCTCCCTCTAAGTCAAACCAACTCACTGCCAGGCTACACAAGCCACACAGGGGAACCAAGTCAATGTGGTTCCTATTATTTGATAAGCATCCCATATTTTCAAAGGTATTTTAATGACCTGGAGCTATGCCTTTCATGGCGCTAACTCTTGAAACGACACTCAGGGAGATCTCCGCGCAGCATGGTCCGAGCACTGAGCAGTGGGAGGTGTACATCTTTATTATGCAATGACACCCTACTGCATAACATGACACCCTACGCTAGCCACCGCACTGCGTGTTCATTAGAGCCTTTTTTCTCTCTTTTCCATCTCCAAGTTTATTTTTCACCATCACATGATTTGGGTGTTTTCTTCCCCGTCATGAGAAAACAAACGTGTACTCCTTGCCATCACGGGAAGTGAATGTGTATTGTTTTAAGGCTGCGGGGGAATGCCAGCTGTCATGGAGGATTGCCTAGGTCGAGTCTTATGCAGGCCCGTCTTACTGCTGGTTCACTGTGAATGGCTTTGGCAGCTAGATCAAACCCCCTGTGGACTCAACCTGGTCTCAGAGCATTTCGTATTGTTCTATACGTAAATCCGAGATGCTCCATTTAGTATGATATGTTACGTTTCGTATGGTATGTATTAATTTGTGGACGTCCATCACACATTTCGTATGATATGTTATCAATTACAATTTGTATTATATGCTACAAATTTGCAAAACATACTACCTGATGAATTTGCCAAACATATGATATATTACAAATTTTAGCTAGCTGGCTAACGTTAGCTAGGCTAGGGGTTAGAGTAAGGGGTTAGGGTTAAGGTTAGGTTTATGTTTAGGAGTAAGGTTAGGGAAGGGTTGGCTAAAATGGTTAAGGTTAGGGGGAGGGTTAGCTAAAATGATTAAGGTAAGGGGATGGGTCAGCTAACATGTTAAGTAGCTGCAAAGTAGCTAAAAAGTAGTCTAGTTTAGTCTGCTGTTGCTAATTAGCTAAAATAGTCCGTGATAACAATCAAACTAGTAACCTTTAGGTTGCTAGACGTTCACGTTATATGCCCACCCATCCACTCTACTTATGTTTTTACCTTAAGTAACCATCTGTTTTATGTAACCATACCAAACGTGACAACGTAATGTTACTAAATCACATCTAGTCTATGAGACCAGGCATGTGGACTAGCTCCAGGCTGTAGAATGGGGACACTAGAGCGTTACACCGCCTCCGCCCCACGGCTCATTTACTGGAATTACAGCAGCAGTATGTCCTAGGGGTGATCAAACTTCCAGGCTTACATTGCTCAAGTCCTACTCTAACACACCTTACTCTACTGATAAGCTGCTCAACGGGCCTCATCAGCGCAGGCCTGGAGCAAATGCATGCACACCCAGTAGCTGTTCAGGAGGAGGGTTTGCCACCCCCATGGCTTAATGATACAAAATGGTTGGTACCCAGATTCAAATGTTGCTTGTGCTCTGTTGTTTTGACCCAATGTTGGCAAAGAAATGTTCAGTTTCTTTAAGTACATAAACATCCATCACATTGTATTAAAGTGTCTCTTTGATAAATATACTGTGAATCCCATTTTGTGGCACTTCACTTGACTTGGTCCAGTAAAGAATCCAGCTGGATAAATGGGATACGCACAATAAAGTCCTGCAAAGTCAATGGCCTCGGATATTTGCCTTCCACTGAGCGTAGAAAACCTCACAACCAGATTGGTGAGTTTGTGCAAGGCTTTCCTCTCGCTGTCCCGAGTCTCGACCCTGGTCAGAAACATCATCATACAGTCTCATTGTTGTACCCACTTCAAGACAGACCACAAAAACCCAGTCACACCATGGATAAAAATGTAAAAAAACACAATTTAGACATTGAAACTATAAAAATTGTTTTTAGATCGAACTCCTTATTAAGGCCAAGAGGAGACCGTTTGTTGAGCCTGTGAATCCAGAAAGATTCCCTTTGAAGAAGTTTCCTCTCAATGTCCCCTCTCCTGCAGGACATATTAACCACTTCTATTCCAATGTATCTCAATAGGATGTCCAGCTTGTACAAAATGAGCAGCAAGCAGATTATTTGTCTCACCTGTCCGTATATTGATGCGGTGCTCACTGATCCGTGTCTGAAGTCTTGTACGAGTTTCCCCCTATGTAAGACAGACCACAAGGACATTGGTGGACATGCCGGTAATCAGGCCCTTGATCCTGAATCTTTGTCCTGTGCGGGGGTGGGTAAATGAGTTGCATTTGTACGTAAACCTTGGAAGAATACACCCCCCGTTACGTGCCAACCCCTTTGGACATGCGGCCCCTTTACATAGTCAAACAATAGCCTGGACCTCGAGAGGGAAAGTGCTAGAGTTTCACGGATGAATCTGGAATATGTATTTCCCACCAGACCTGTGTGTGTGTTTCCTCATTTGGAATGGACTAGGCTTGAAATGTTCACATTTATTTTTGCGGTGGAAAATGTGTCATCCTGTGGTTTTTCCAGTTTTTTTTTTGTGTGAAAATGTTGAATTCTTTGATCCGTTGAGAAATAAATCTAACAAGCTGAGTAACGCTATGTAGTCTCACCCGCGTGGGCTGTTTGATTCTGCGTCATGTCTGTCCATAATATATTTTCTTATTTTTGTACAGAAAATGTGTTGTGGATTCTGGGACGTTACATATTGTAAATTGAGTGTAAAAACGTCAGCACCAGTTGAATTGTGAGGATGGATGCATCATACCGAAAATATGTGCTTTCATGCAAAAGCAAGGCTCTGCTCCCTTTTGACCCAGAATCCACTGGTGTCTTGGGGATATCAGTTTGGGAGGAACACAGGGCTGGGCCTTGCATGGCTTGGAAGGGCTTCAGCTAGCAAACCTCTGTGTACCACTTTGTGTATCCGTGTGTGTGTGTGAAGTGTATAGGCCTGCCGGTGTGTGTGTTGCTCTGAAAGGGTAGAGGGACATTGCAGCTGTGACTTGCTATAACGTCCCCAGCACTCAGCCCTGCAGGCCCTGCTAACTAAATGTGTGGCCAAGCACAGGGCTCTATACGGCACAACACACACTACTTCCTGGTGGCCTACGCTTCATAATTCCCATCCACTTCTGCCAACATCTGTGGCTGCCTTTGACACTCGCATGCACGCACACACAGAAACATGTGCCTTCACACAAACACACTTGCATACACACACTGGGTCAAATATCATGCTTTATAAATAGCGTTATGAAAAATACCTAACACATCCTTTTGTCTTCCGAGAAGTGAGAAGGACGTCTTTAGAAGACAGGAAGAAGAAGGGAGGGTGAAGGAGGAGGGAGAGCAGTGATCTCCTGTCCACTCCATCAATCAGAGAGCAGCATGAGCTGAGATATGTAGTCGGCTTCTTTCTTTCTTCCTTTCCTCTTTTTTTTTCTTTCTTTCTCTTCTTTTTTTTTTGCAAAATCCGACGTGCCCAGAAGGAATGGATTTCCAGTGTCCCCTTTGATCCTGTCTTTATGATTCTTTTGTTTGCTTAAACCACATCCTTCTCTCCGCCGCACTCGCCCCAAGATGCTTTGAATTAGGCGGGTGTGGGTGGGAGGGTGGAGCGGGGGGAGGGAGGATGGCATTCACACTGAGCTCCAGGAGACAAGGAGATGCTGGATGGCGGTCCTCCTCGGTGCGACTCGTGAACAGGCTCGTACAGGACAGACTAGGGGCGTTTGCAATATGTGATTCTTTTTTACACAAAATGTATTCATTTATAACATCTATGAGCATTGAGAAAGTGGTGTGAATCACACCTTCTCCTTCCAGGTTGAAATTAATTGCACTTTCGCATGTTGAGTTCAATGCTAGCCTCACGTCTCACGTTGAGGACTGTCCGGCTGTAGTACCATCGCGTGCCACTTGGTTTCCTTATTCTCCTGCAGCTCAGTCTGCTGATGATCCCCTGAGTTTTACAGAGTAAGAACAGCAGCTTCAAGTCTTTTCTCTCTTTCCTTTCTGTCATGGCTCAAGAAAAAAGAGATTTCAACAAAGAGGCTTAAAACAATAAGGACAACTCTCCAGCTAGGAGTCAGCGTATGTCACTGTGGTGGATGTTACTCTATCCTCCTGTGATCTCTTTCTGGGTGTGCAGCTCATTTCTGCTCCACTGCCTCTACATTCTACTGCCTTCCTTCATTTTTCCTACTGTGTGGTAGAGTACGATATGTGCATGAGAGAGTGGGTGGGTGTACGGTCTGTTTATTTCCGAACATGCGTGTGATTGTCTGTATGTATAGGATAGTGTGTGCGCGTCTGCGTGTGCTTGTCGGTGTCACCTTGAACAAGAATGTACTGTGTGTGTGTGTGTGGGTGTCTTTGTATGTATATACAGTAGAGATCCCATATACAAGCTACTCTCATAGGAAATGACCTACAAGTGAATAGAGGAAGAATAAATAAACCCAGATGATAGATAAATAAATAACGGACATCTTGGAGATTCAGGGTCTGTTTCAGCAGCTGCCTACGATACTACGGCATTGGATCCACATCCTCATGGCAGACAGGAATTGTGATCGTTACTATTCAATCCCCAGAAAATGGAACCATTCTTTTTTTCATGCGTTTCCCTGAATATACCTACATCTTTCAAATTAAGGGCTGCCTGAATTATAGGAGCTCCTCAGACAGAGAGGGAAAGTATACACTGGGAATCCGTGGACAGGCAGGCCAAGGCCAGTTACCGTGAAGCACGTGAACCTGTGCTTTACGACACTGTCAAAACATCCCAAGCGCTACACTGTCTCCAGTGTCTGGAATAAAGGATCACGATTTAACTCAACCTTTAATGTGTACTCCTTCTCTTCAAGTAAAGCCATGAAATATAAGAGCAGAAGCCCATACATAGGAAGGAGAGATGAGAGATCTGTAAAGTTGCAAAAAGCGCTGGATATCTTCTGGGGGATGACAACGGCTGCAGACGGGGAAGGTGGAGGGTGTTGGTGTGTGTGTGTGTGTTGTCATATGTACTTTGGAATGAGCCGTCTGGTTCGACTCGTAGCCACACCAGTCTCGTTGCCATTACAATATGTGACATAAATTGCCACAATCTGCCATATATTCTCCATATCCATGCTTGCATCCATATTTAGTAACGGTCTGCTCAGCATATGCCGACACTCATGAACTGACGTGGACCCGTTTAGAAACTACGTGGACATGTGAGAGGATTTTGACACATTAGCGTCTACAGTATAACGCTAATATTGACATGTGGTCAACATACTGGTATGTAGGTTAAAAGCCAATACTTGAGGTTAAATCTAGTGGTTTAAAGGGATCTGTCTGAGTGTGGGCAGGTGGCTGCGGCAATGAGGGGGAGAAGGGAGGAGGTGGTAGCCAGGAGGGAGTGCACTCTCAATGGGAGGGAACGGGTGATTATAGCCCCTCTCTGGAGCTGGGGGTGGTGGAAGGGATGCACTCTGGGTCCCAGAGCAGAGGGGAGATGGGAGGAAGTGTGTATGGGCCCACATGTAGGACACATTTGACACAAACACACACACCCTGGGAACATGTAACAGTATTGCTTCCGTCTCGCTCCTCGCCTCAACCTGTCCACCAGACAACAGTCTCCGGCAAAGCATCGTTGTCTATAGGTCCACAAAAGTTGCGGTCCTTGCAGAGCAAGGGAAACAACTGCTTCAAGGTCTCAGAGCGAGCGATGTCACCACTAACTAGCTAGCCATTTCACACCGTTTACACACGCACACGCTCACACACAATCACACACATACTCAGCCTGGTCTCTTGTTCACTGAACTGGACCTGGACCAAAATAAAACACCCACTGTTTATGATAGTAAATGTGATTGGGTGGTGGTGGGTGGGGGGGTGTAGGAGTTCGGGTGGGTGTAAATGGTGCTATGCCCTGGACCCCCTGACAGCAATGATCCTGGCCACAGGGAGGGGTTCGGAATATGGCGGCCACCCAGACCCCTGAACCACCTCCACTTCACTCCACTCCAAGGGTCTCATCCCTTTCTGTTTATGACTTGTCCAAACCACAATCTTCACTTTTACATCAAATCCATTGTTATTATCATGAATTAGTGGTACTTCGCAAGAATACCAATGACTAAGTTTAGGCACAAAAAGGTCCTAATAAGGGATATTTATTCAGTTGCCTTCCACAAAATCTCTTGAACCATTGCTAATATTGACTTTCACGTGAAATCATGCTCGACTGAAAACAATTCCATAAAAAAGTGAGATGCTCGGTGGCTTGACTGAAATGATCAGGTTGATTTAGAGTTTGAGTGAAAAATCAGATGTGTGTGTGCTGACCAGCTGGCCCGGAGCGTTAAGGGGGCCATGAAGATATCGTCCCACTCCCCGAGACCACGACTGTCCTATCAGGAATGACACGCTAGCTATAAAGCTCTGTTCTTCTCTCGCTCTCTATTTGCTCCGTCCTTCTCCGTCTCCCTAAACTCCGTCTCTCTTTGCGCCTTCTCTCTCTCCCTATGCTCCGTCTCTCTGCTCTCCTGTCTTTCTCTGCTCTCCTGTCTCTGTCTGCTCTCCTGTCTCTCTCTGCTCTCCTGTCTCTCTGCTCTCCTGTCTCTCTGCTCTCCTGTCTCTCTGCTCTCCTGTCTCTCTGCTCTCCTGTCTCTCTGCCCTCCTGTCTCTCTCTGCTCTCCTGTCTCTCTGCTCTCCCTCTGCCCCCCTGTCTCTCTCTGCTCTCCTGTCTCTCTCTGCTCTCCTGTCTCTCTGCTCTCCTGTCTCTCTGCTCTCCTGTCTCTCTGCTCTCCTGTCTCTCTGCCCTCCTGTCTCTCTCTGCTCTCCTGTCTCTCTGCCCTCCTCTCTCTCTGCTCTCCTGTCTCTCTCTGCTCTCCTGTCTCTCTCTGCTCTCCTGTCTCTCTCTGCCTGTCAGGGAGGTTCAGGCTAGGGGCCATAGAGTTCACACACACTGTGCTGCTGGCGTGTGGGCGAGAAAATGAGAAGTGAGGCGAGTGCCGTAAATTGCGCATCCTGCCTTCTCTGACGGCTAAATTACAGAGGCTGCATGTGCTAATGGTTCCCTGTCCTCTTAACAAATCAGTAGATGAAACAGCGAGAGGAGGATTCACAGGCCAGTCCTAAAAAAATAACACTGCTAATGGCTGTTGGTGTGCACCAGTGCCCTAAGTCTTTAGCTGGGTAGGACACCACCATCACTATACCAGGTGGCGAGATGGAGGGAGTTGTGGCCTGGTTGTTACCACTAAAACTGTTGTTAATTACTTATGATACAGCAGGACACTCTCTTCTTTTCTAAGAAATGAGCTGCAGGTACATACCATTCTAATGTAACATTGTAGTGTAGGCTAAATGGTAACAGAGACATGAATCTATCAATACATGGTTACCTTGGTTATGGTTCAAAAGGCCACTTGCACTAACAATGTATTCACACCACTAAAATATTGTCATCAGCAGTATGATCTTGACACCAAGTGGTTGAGTACTTCTGGAATAGTTGAGGGAGTCCTCCTGTGCTCAACTTTCTACACTTACAGTTGGAAATGATCCACAAAACACACACAAGCTGCTTCCACCAAGATTAGGAAACCTGCTTTGCAAGCAGGGAGGAATCCCACATGACAAACATAAGAGAATGGCCACATCATACCATTTACTAATACACCACACTATTAACCGATTAACGGTGGGCAATGACAGGCATCTACACTATAACCGTGTGCAAAGCTCCTCTGTCTCTCTCACAATCAACGCATCTCATCTGTCTCATCTCTGGCTTGGTCTCAGAGAAGTGACACTGCTCGAAAGAGCATAAATCAAGCCTTCTTCCCCTGGACTTCAGAACGCGTTGGGAAACCACAAGAGCTGCGTACTCTAGTATGGAATTCACCGAGGACTGGATTTCGGCTTCACTGTCACGCAACGCTCCACACACATCCAGATTCCAGATCATTCCACTGCTCTTCGTTCTGAATAGGAGTTGCGGAATACTGTGGAAGAAGGAATTTCAGTGAACAAATAATCCCTCCAAGTGAGAAATGGAATAACTGAATCATGATTTTGCTTTGGATGAATGTTAAGTGGAATTCATCTTATCGCTAGTTATTAGTAAATTACTTGAGTGTTTTCAGTTTCACAGGTTCTCAGTTGAGGTTCCCTGGTCATTTATGAATCAGGGTAAGCGACACATACCCGTAGCAGGCAGCACACACATTTAACAAGCGACACACGCCTGACAGCTGTGACAGAGTGGGGAGGTATCAAGAGGGCAGAGGCACTCAGAAAGCCATGCGTGAGTGTGTTGTTGTCACGCGATCTAGTGTTACATGTCTACTGTTGCCGGCGTTTCCACACACACAGACTGTTTTCAGTATCATCTTTTCTCAACGGCATAATGAACTCGCAGTATAGATTTAACTTGGAAGCAACTGTTTTTGATTGAGATGATGGGAGCAGGCAGGGGCAGCTTACCTGACAACTCCATTATTTAATGGACAACCCCCTTGACGCAGAGGGAAAGTGGAGAAGCCTTGGAGCAGGGGGGAGCTGCAGACAATACAGTGCCTTTGCCAGAAGGAGCCCTCTGAATGTCTCTTTCCCCCTCTTTCTTTCTTTCATTCTCTCTGTCTTTCTGCTTATTGGAGATCTGGGAAGCTCCTTATCCAAGGGAGGAAATGGTTGATTTGATGTGGCGCGCAACCGGGGGCTTGGAGCTAGGCCCCTTCTCTATCAGACCCAGGGGTCAGTCTCTCCCTCTCTCACACAAAAATGTAATTTCAGATGTACATGTATATCTATAAGTGACTATTTACCAGTTGTGAACTAATTCTCTGAGTGTTGGTTCTTTGCTTGTGATGTCTGTAGACACGGCAGGAGTTGCAGAAGTCGGAAAGATTTCAAAAGGGCATTATGTCCAGCATCTCGCCAACACACTGTCAGCAGCGTTTCTAGTTGAATACTTGAGCCGACTGAGCTGGGGTAGTTCGATTCACATCTCAGACCCTCGGCCTGTGCTGTGAGAGGGCGAAGTTAGCAGTTTGAGGGAGTGAATACGCTGTCCATCCTTGGGGCATGGACACTACAAGGTGTCAAGCGTTCCACAGGGAAGCTGGGCCATGTTGACTCTGTTTCCCAGAGTTGTGTCAAGTTACCTGGATGTCCTTTGGGTGGTGGATCGTTCTTGAAACTGATGAGCGTGAAAAACCCCCAGAGTTGCAGTTCTTGACACAAACCGATGGCCTGACACTGTCTTTCCACGATGATTCAACATCATCACATTGATTGGGAGGATACAGACAGCTCAAGAGGTATGCAGATACGCAGAAAATAAATAGATCTTTTTGGACATAGACTTAAGCATAATGATAATGGCTCTAGACTGCAGTATAAAGCAATTTCAGCTTGTTTGAAAAATCTCCAACCAGCCCCCAGCAATTCTCACATACTTTGTGCCCCCTCTGATTTTTGGGATGCATGACGCCCCTGATGGGAAGATTGGTGCCATGGGCTGGAGTTACACAGGATGTGTGTTTGTGTGTGCAGTAGGGGGTTTTCAGTGGTACAATATTGGTGCCATTGGGCTGGAGTGCCCAGGATGATCTATGGTGCGGTGACCTCATCCTGTGTGGAACCCTGTGAACCACTCTGCCTGGACCGTCCGATTCACACACCCTTTGGATAGGTCTCCTCTCCCGGGATACGGGCCCTTCTTTCCATGCCTGCAGGTTCCAGTGTGGGATTCCCGGCCGGGAGCCTCCAAGAAAACCCATTTCACAACATTCCCACAGTGGTAGCCGCGGGATTATTCTTCCTCTTTTTCTTCTTTTTTTTTCTTTCTTCTGAGGTCTTGTTGTCGGATGGTGTTTTTTTTTTACAGATTGATGATTCCCAGTTCGTTTGGTGAGGAGGGGCAGTCTGTATTCCCTCAGACACCACGACTCGAGCTTTGTTCCCCCGCCAACGTTTCTCAGCTGTGGAAAAATCTCCCATGAGCCCCCCTGCTCTATGGAAGCAATAAGGTAGTTTGGCAATAATAGACACCTCACCTTTAAGGAACAACAACATTAAAAGGTGTAAGCTTTCGTAAACCCTTTACAATGTCTACATCGCTGCTTCACGCATGATTTGTGAAGCACATGCATAGTATAAAAAGGGTTCAAACAGGTCTATACATTTGGCACTTTGCCAGATGTGACGTAACCCTTTTCCCACCCTTAACATGGCTTCTATGAGGACTTTATAAAAGGTTCACGAATACTTCATTTAGCCTTTAAAGTTGTTTGTTTCTTGTTTATTGCATTAAAAATGTGGAACATTGCTGTCTTCGGTGAGTTGAGTAACACAGAACAAATGTAAGTAACAGATGAAATTAGGAGATAAAGGTGAAGTACTATAAGCCGAGTAGGTATACTGAGTGTACAAAACATTAAGAACACCTGCTCTTTCCATGACAGAGTGACCAGGTGAATCCAGGTGAAAGCTATGATCCCTTATTGATCTCACTTATTAAATCCAATTCAATCAAGGTAGATGAATGGGAGGAGACAGGTTAAAAAAATGATTTTTAAGCATTGATACAATTGTGACATGGAATGTGTACGTACATGTGCCATTCAGAGGGAGAATGGGCAAGAAATAAGATTTAAGTGCCTCTACTGGTAGTAGGTGCCAGGCGCACAGGTTTCTGTCAAGAACTGCAACGTTGCTGGTGTTTTCACGCTCAACAGTTTCCCGTGTGTATCAACAATGGTCCACCACCCAAAAGATATCCAGCCAACTTAACGAAACTGTAGGAAGCATTGGCGCCAACATTGGCCAGCATCTCTGTGGAATGCTTTCGACACATTGTAGAGTCCATGCCCCAACAAATTGAGGCTGTTCTGAGTGCAAAATATTAAAGGGTGACATTCTGTCTTTAACAATATGTGGAAAAACTGGGACAATAATTACAGAAGCTATGACTTCCTTCCTGCGTAAAGCCACATTTCTCGACTACCAGAAAAAGCCAAATGAGACACCATTAAGCCATTTCGGTTTCCTTTAATTACAACAAGCACACATTTACTGGTAAATATGCCTTGTTCAATATTTCCGGGCCACATAACTTGCGTAATGATTTTAATAAAGCTCTAGACTTTCCTCTCTTTTCACAGCAGACAAATAAGACTGGAATTTGTGTGTGAAACCTGTGTGTGTCGTGTGGTGTGGTAGTAGATAGAGGAAAAGCACTCGGGGACATACTAATGTACTGTATTTCACATGTAGGGCTTACATTACGAATCGTCAATAAAATATGATCAACATTCACTCACCACACCCTGTCCTTCCTGTTTAATTGACCTGACACGGCTACAAACAGAAAACGCTGTTTCTCTTGGACCGTAAATCATTCATATTTGATTTCGTGACCGTCTTCTGTTCGTGTGAGTGAATCAAGTTGGCCTCCTGGCTTTTTATGTATACAGCTCGACTTTTCTTGGATCTAAATGTCAAGTATTGGAAACATGCACTTGTCTGTTGTTCGTGTGATGTGAAATAAACCCAGCAGAAAGCAGCGTGTTCGTTTGAGGAAAGTAAGAGTGCTGGAAAGTCTTAGGTATGAGATCATACAAACAAAGGTGCATGGCAATTACAGACAGGGTAAAATGCCAGTGTAACTGCAAGTAAAAAGGAGTCTCGATAAAGAGGTAGACAAAAAGATTGTGTGGAACTAACAACTTGCAGCTGTTTTTGCTCACAATAAGAACAGAAAGTTACTCTTTCTCACACACAAAAGTGTGCATGTGCGCACACACTTGGAAGCAAGCTTAATTCCAGTTTCCTACTTAACATAGGTAAGCGGTGTGGTCATTCCATGAAGAAAAGCCATCTTGAAAAGTGGGCCACAAAACAGTTAACATCTCTTGCATGTCAAATAACAACAGAACACCGTGGTGTTATTTGCAGATAGACCCGATTTCAATTGCAGTTTGTGGCACAAATAAATGATAGAATAAACAATATAACACAATAAAATAGACAACATAATAGAACATTCACAAGTTGTTTGATAGGATAAGAAAACGGGACTGAAGTCAGGGGGCCATTAATCACACCGTGTTCAGACCTGGGAAACCAAATGCGTGAACTCACTGGCCAATCAGTGATAATTGATCAAGTAAGTACAATGTAGAAAAGAAAACGGCAATAATCTGGCCCTTATTACATGAGCTGATGAATCCAGATATGTCTGAGGGTATCCACAAGATTGTGTGTGTGTGTGTGTGTGTGTGTTTGTGCTGAAACCTTGGGGGGGGGGGGGGGGGGTAAGGGTTCAAAACCATTGAAGCACCTCCTTGCAATGGAAACTCACCACAGAAGGATATTGGTTTGACAACTGTCCATTCCTCACAAACGTTCCTCTAACATAGTGCACAGCAGCTTATCTACATGTGTCTGTGTGTGTATATGCCCTGTTATTGAGAGACTTGGTTGAATGACATCTGAGGAGGAGAAGGAGCACTCACACAGATACTGAGGTTTCCAGCTGCTCCCCTCCCCTTGAGGAGAGGGAGTGCAAGAGAGAGAGAAAGACAGACTGCCACGCCATCTAGAGCTCAAATGCGTCGCGCTCTTAAACCTCTTTGAAACATTACCTTCATGTTTTCAGACATTTTATGACCTCCATTCACACAGCATGGCATTGAAGAACATTTGTACACAGGACAGGACAATGGACACAAATGAGCTGTCTAGCCAACCCCAGCACTGTTTCATTCCTCAGTACAATCTGTAGCGTGATTTTCCGTCAGACCAATGGCATAAACAAAAGAAAATACAAATGTTGTTTAACTGCAGTGTGAGCCAGGCGGGTAGAGGTCCAGGGAGACTGCCTGCTCCTCAGCCTCTCATGTGGGGCTTGTGGCAGGCAGCTTAGTGGCTCCCCTCCAGTTCCACTGATGAATTGAGGAAATGAGAGGCATTGCTACATTAGTGCTGTCCCTCTGAGCCGGCTTCAGAGTCTACCGTGGCTCAGTTCCATTGCCCTATGAGTCTTGTGGCTAACACGTTTTGTTGGACCGGATAGGTGTAAACAACATGAAAAAGACTGGGGTTCCAACTTGACCTCCAATAGCCTAAGTGGGACTGCCGCTGTACTGTTCTCCAAAGTCTGTGATTGCTGCAGTGATACAGCGCACGCTGTGAGAAAGGATTAGACTTCAGAGAAATGGGTTGTGAACAGTAATGGAACTAATCCCAACTTTGGGGAATGACTGTGGAATATACCTCCAAATACAGGAGTAAAGAGAGGTTCTGAATGTGTGCGTCTGAGTGTTAGAGAGCCCTTCTCCTCCCTCCTTGGCCAGACCAGCTGGACCAAGAATCCCTGGTCTCTACAGTGCTGCTGTTCTACAGTACCACTGGCTCGTCCAACAGTTCCCAGGCCCTGCTTTTTTTCCCTACTGTGTTGTTTACAACTCCAACAAGATGTGGTTTTCACTGTCACAGCATCCAGGAACATACTGTACGCCAAAGCTCCAGTCACATCCAGGGATTGTTGGTGAACTGGACATAAAGCATCATGGGAATCTTCGCAGACGTCTTCCCCAAAGCTCAAAGGAGCCTTCCATTATATTCAAGGCCTATTTTTAGCGATGGATGTCATCTTGATATTTGCCCAGAAGTCTGTAGCTAAAGCTGTGGGCAGCTGCCCCAGTCTGTTTCTTCAGTTCAATGCCAATCAACATTATGGTATATTTATAACACATGACTCAGCACTTAGATTGTGCTTCCTGTTGTAATGTCGTCTACTCATACTGGAAGGGTCGATGCTGAAATGCTTTTGGACAAAGATGGTTCTAGCTCAGTGGATTAGCCAACAGTTAGATTGGTGAATTTGAATTGTCACATGCTTTGTAAGCAACAGCTGTAGACTACAGGTTAAATGCTGACTTATGGGCCCTTCCAAACAAAGCAGAATACAATTTTAAAAAATGTACCTGAGGAATAAATACACAATGCAATGATAGCTTTTATACATGGGGTACCAGTACCGAGTCGATGTGTAGGGATTCTAGGAAATTGAGGTAGATATGTACATATAGGTAGAGGTAAAGTGAATAGGCAACGGGCTAGATACTAGACAGTAACAGCAGCATATGTGATGAGTGTGTAAGCATGTAAGTATGTGTGTGGCAAATGTGTGCCTGTGTGTACATGTTATGAGTGTGTGTTTATATAGGTTGGAGTGTCAGTGTAAGTATGTGTGAGTTTGTGGGTAAAGTCCAGTTGTGTGTGCATAGAGTCGAAAAGAGTTTGTGCAAAAAGGGTCAATGCAGATAGTCCGGGTAGCTATGTCTTATTGCTTGGGGGTAGAAGCTGTTCAGGAGCCTTTTGGTCCCAGACTTAGCGCTCGGGTACCGTTTTCTGTGGTTTAGCAGAGAGAACAGTCTATGACTTGGGTGACACCGCCTGTTATAGAGATCCTGGATGGCAGGGAGTTCCACCCCAGTGATGTACTGGGCTATACGCACTAACCCCTGTAGCGCTTTGGACCATGTTAGGTCCTTAGCGATGTGGACACCGAGGAAATTTAAGCTCTCGACCCACTCCACTACAGCTCTGTCAATGTGTTCGGCCCTCCAGTTCCTGTAGTGCAAAATAAGCTCCTTTGTCTTGCTCACATTGAGGGAAAGGTTGTTGTTCTGGCACCACACTGACAGGTCTCTGGCGTCCTACCCATCGTCGTTGGTGATCAGGCACACCACCGCGTGTCATCGGCAAACTTGATGACGGTGTTGGAGTCGTGCCTGGCCAGGCAGTCGTGGGTGAACAGAGAGTACAGGAGGGGACTAAGCACACACCCCTGAGGGGCCCCGTGTTGAGGGTCAGTGTGGCAGATGTGTTGTTGCCTACCCTCACCACCTGGGGGGCTGCCCGTCAGAAAGTCCAGGATCCAGTTGCAGAGGGAGGTGTCCAGTCCCAGGGACCTTAGCTTAGTGATGAGCTTGGAGGGCACTATGGTGTTGAAAGCTGAGCTGTAGTCAATGCAGTCAACAGCATTCTTGCGTAGGTATGTCTTCCTTTTGTCCAGGTGGGAGAGGGCAGTGTGGAGTGCAAGAGATTGCATCATCTGTGAATCTGGTTGGGCATTATGCAAATTAGGGTTGGTCCAGGGTTTCTGGGATGATGGTGTTGATGTGAGCCATGACCAGCCTTTCAAAACATTTCATGGCTACAGGTGTGAGTTCTACAGGGAGGTAGTCATTTAGACAGGTTACCATGGCATTCTTGGGCACAGGGACTATGGTAGTCTGCATGTAGGTATTACAGACAGGCAGGGTCAGGGAGAGGTTGAAAATGTCAGTGAAGAGTCTTGCCAGCTGGCCAGCACATGCTCGGAGTACGCGTACCGGTAGTCCACCTTGTGAATGACCACCTGTTTGAAGGTCTTACTCACATCGGCTACGGAGAGCGTGATCATACAGTCACCCGAAACAGCTGGTGCTCTCAGGCATGGTTCAGTGTTGCTAGACTCGAAGCAAACATAGAAGGCATTTAGCTTGTCTGGTAGGCTTGCGTCAGTTGCGTTAGTTTTGTAATTCGTGATAGTTTGCACGCCCTGCCACATCCGACAAGCATCAAAGCAAGTGTAGTAGGATTTGATCTCTGCCCTGTATTGATGCTTTGCCTGTTTGATGGTTCATCGGAGAGCATAGCAGGATTTCTTATAAGCGCCCGGATTAGTGTCCTGCTCCTTGAAGGCGGCAGCTCTAGCCTTTAGCTCAATGCGGATGTTACCTGTAATCCATGGCTTCTGATTGGGATATGTATGTACTGTCACTGTGGGGACAATGGCAATGTGGTAAACTCCTCAATGTAAATCGGATTTCAGTTTTCCTTCATTAAAATCACCGGCCACTAGGAGCATCGTCTCTGGATGAGCATTTTCTTGTTTGCTTATGGCTCTATACAGCTCGTTGAGTGCGGTCTTAGTGCCAGCATCGGTTTGTGGTGGTAAATAGACTGCTACGAAAAATAGATGAAAACTCTCTTGGTAAATAGTATGGTCTACAGCTTATCATGATGTATTCTAACTCGGGTTGAGCAGAACCTCGAGACTTCCTTAATATTGAAGATTGCGCACCAGTCTTTCAATCAATCAAATTTTATTTATATAGCCCTTCGTACATCAGCTGATATCTCAAAGTGCTGTACAGAAACCCAGCCTAAAACCCCAAACAGCAAGCAATGCAGGTGTAGAAGCACTTTGTTGACAGAGACACACCCCACCCCCAAGGATCTTACCGGGTGCTGTTGTTCTGTCCTGTCAATGCATGGAAAACCCAGCCAACTGTATATCATCCATGTCTTTGTTTAGCCATGACTTTGAAAAGCATAGTAAAAGGCATTTCTTAATGTCCCGTTGATAGGACAGTCTCCAACAAAGCTTGTCCAGTTTATTCTCCAGCGATTGCACATTCGCCAATAGAACAAAGAGGGTAGGGGCGGTTTATTCACTTGTCGTCGTAGTCTCATCAATATGCCCGCATGATGACCTCTAAATAACATAATAAAACAATCCCCATCCAAATTCATCAGTTTAAGCTAGAGAAGGCCACCTATGGCATCTGCTGTGGAAGGCTGCCGAGCTACAGCTATATTTGTCAGACTATGAGTCATCCTGAAAATCGTTCTTCTCGTGAAAACGTCTATAGACTCCAAACTATTATGACCACTCTATGGAAAAGATGGCGTTCCCCAGCTTTGTCACGGGACTCGTCATAAGGTTACCGGTACCGTTTTTATTATTTTTTATTAATGGAAGTATTGGGGTAGTTTTGTACCTTCCCAAAAAGGGGGTTAAATGTGTACAAAATATATATATATCCTGAGCTTCCTTATAATCCTTGTTCCCTATTTCTTTTTTTCTTGTATTTTTTTTGCCATTTATGAATGTTATTCAATCCGTTTCTATAGGCTAGAGTAGTAAACGAAAAATTCTATATTTTATCAAATGTTCTAATATATATATTTTTTTATACCTAAAGGGGTCCTAAAATTAAAAATCAAATAGCTATATGAGCCATTGTATGACCCCCCCCAACAGCTTAGATTTACAGGGGTTAAAAGATGCATTGTGAACTGAGGAGTGTGGAGAAAGCATTCAAATGTACATTTGAACAAGATCAGGACACAAGACCCATGTTAGTGCTAGGTATAAACAGGACTAATGGCAGGCAAAGACGTGCTTTCCAAAGTAAATGCAATTGGAAGCGGGTGCGAGAAAGATCAATGATAGCGCTCTCTTGTTCTGCAAAAAGACGGGAAGAAGGGGGAAACAGACATTGCTTTAGTTGCAGATCACTTTGTAGGTGGTACAGAAAGCCCTAATACAGAGAAAATAGAAAATAAATATGTTTTTGGAATTATTGCAATTATGTGGAAGGTATGCAAATAAGTCAAGAAGCAACTCATACAGACTCATACAGAGAATGGAGGCTTTGTCACAGCAAACAAGCAATAAACAAATGTTTCTGATGCACTGTACACTGAGTGTACAAAACATTAGGAACACCTTCCTAATATTGAGTTGCACCCCTTTTTGCCCTCAGAGTAGCCTCAATTCGTGAGGGCATGGACTCTACATGGTGTCGAAAGCTTTCCACAGGGATGCTGGACCATTTTGATTCCAATGCTTCCCACAGTTGTGTCAAGTTGGCTGGATGTCCTTTGGGTGTTTCCCATGTGTATTCTTGATACACATGGGAAACTGTTGAGCAAGTAAAACCCAGCAGCGTTGCAGTTCTTGATACACTCAGACCGGTGCGCCTGCCATCAACTACATTACCATACCCCGCAAAGACACTTCAATCTTTTGTCTTGCCCATTCACAATCCATGTCCCAAGGTGTAAAAGTATTTTTTTAACCCATCTCCTGCCTTTCATCTACACTGTTTGAAGTGGATTTAAAAAATGACATCAATATAGGGTCATAGCTTTCACCTGGATTCACCTGGTCAGCCTATCTCATGGAAAGAGATGGTGCTCCTAATGTTTCATACACGTAGTGTATTTGTATAGAAATAAATTATTGATCTATTATTCTTCAGCTATATGGATTCATTTACTTTTTGGGAGGTATTTTTGACAACCATGTGGCCTCATTACCAGGCAAAGAAACCCTTCCCCATTTCGTTTGCAACTTTGAAGCTTCCTGCAGATTTTGCTGCTGCTGAACCAACCTACTGAGCAGTCCAGCCTTTGAGCAGAGAATGGGGGGGGGCTCAACAGCCCAAGCTGAGAAATCAAGGGGCCAAGCTGAGAAATCAAGGGGCCTCAACAGCCCAAGCTGGGAAATAAACAAAAAGATGACTAGTTTTATTTGTTTAAATTATGCCCAGCTCATGAGGCCCCTTGATTATGATGTGAAGCCTGAGGCAATTGCCTCTTCTGCCTAATGGTAAGTCCGTCACTGTTCATAATAGCATAACGATAATCAAAGGCAAGGCCTGCCAGAGTCAGTTCTGGTGAAGCAGGAAGTTCTGAATGGGGTCCGGGAGCGGTAGAGAAGGGATGTGTTTTAGCCGATGCTTCCCCATCACTTTCCTAATACTGATCCGACATTGGTAGGTCAGCCTATGAGGACATCCTGGGGGAAAAAAAGAAGGAATTTGTTATCAACAGGATAAAGACACATTTGAACAGTCTGACATCACATTTTCCATTAAACTTGAATGATACACATCAACAATAATCTGATGGCAATTCTGAGAAAATATCATATAAATCTACAAAACTCTTCCAAAGGCGCATGGTAGTAGCGTACATGAATGTCATACATATTTCCATCCAATTGACCACAGATGTGAATATTCTAAAATCTGCATATAGAAAATAAGTGCATTTTCTCACCAGTGGTGTTTACACCCCCCGAAAATGTGTGATGTGCGGATAAAAATCAATGCGTGGTGATGTAGTGCACCCAAAAACATGTACAGAATAATAATCAATGCGTGGCGTGGTGATGTAGTGCACCCAAAAACATGTACCGAATAAAAATCTGAAGTTCAATGTGTTTCCATTGCATTTTCCACTCTACTCATAGTTTTGTCACAAAAACTGTCACGTTAATTCGCAAATGTGCCCACTCTGGACTTGGCATGTGCGCTCTAGCCAACAGCAGATACTGTACAGTGTGGGTATAGGCTAGTCATGATGAGATTATTATGGATATTATTTGTATTTGTCAAACGGCAATCGATATTTACTGAAAAGTTTACTTTCGATATGATGGTTATTATATCAATATTTGTGCATAAAGGCGTTTCCACTTCAATTTCTTGCATAATTCATTTTACCAACACAAAAAGATCCCAACATGTTGAACGAACAAATTATCTGTCAGCATTTATACAATTGTTCAGAAAATTCCTCTTTTCATCACAGCTGGTGTGTTAAATTTATTTTTAATGATTATACGGTATGGCTTTACTCTCATAAAAAACTGTGGATGGAAACGTGGTTTATGTTCCATTTAATTGTATGGCTAGTGCAAACTATGTACAGAATAATAATCAATGCGTGGCGTAGTGCAAACTATGCAAAACTTTGCTGACCTGTCAGCAGTTCCATATGTAAAACATTGTTTTTTTAAATACACCATTTTCCGGTAGGTCCATGGATCCGAGATGAACTTCCTCTAGCAGTTTGTCTAATTTCATAGAAGTAAGAAAGTCATGACATTTCAAGGAAGTAATCTGATAGATGTGATGTGTTATCAATCAAAGTCCTTTTTACATCAGCAGATGTCACAAAGTGCTATACAGAAACCCAGCCTAAAACCCCAAACAGCAAAGCAGATGTTGATAGCAGTCATTGTTTTTATAAGTCACAAGTAAGTCTCACGTCTTAGCATTCAAGTCCCAAGTCAAGACAGGCAAGTCCCAAGTCAAGTCTCAAGTCCTAAACTTTTGAGTTTTGAGTCCTAAACAAGTCATAATGTGCTCATCACAAAATGTAATACCATTTCATATTTCAATGCAGATGTTGTTAGCAGTCATTGTTTTACAAGTCACAAGTAAGTCACGTCTTAGCATTCAAGTCCCAAGTCAAGACAGGCAAGTCCCAAGTCAAGTCTCAAGTCCTAAACTTGAGTCCTAAACAAGTCATAATGTGCTCATCACAAAATGTAATACCATTTCATATTTTTAAGAAGAGTAATAGTTAGTATATTACATTTACACATCATGAATGCTTTAAAAAATATATATATATTTATTACTTTACAAATAAACGTTATAATTCCATGGAAATATATCAATATGACAACAAAAACAAAATATTGTAGTGCTCTCTGTCTCTATCCAGATATATAAAGTTACAATCATTTATTAAAAGGTACATCAAAAACAACTGCTACTGAACTTCAAGTAGGCCTACAATTTGAACACTGGCCTGAATGTCTGAGAAATAAAATACAGGTCCCAAAGTTGGGAGATAAAACATGAACATGGAGACTACGTGTGTTTGTGTGTGTGTGTGTGTGTGTGTGTGTGTAATGCATAAACAGTTACATTTTTTCTCTTATCTCAGGGCCTATGATGCATTGCATTTGCAAAAGACCAAATTCGATAAAAGTCTGTCAGTCATTTGTGCACGATGAGGCTGCAGTATGATGCCACCATGTCTGCAGACACGCTCCACCAGAGCACTGGACGCACTGCCAAGACACGCTCCACTGGACGCACTGCCAAGACCCCGATGGCCACTCGGGACAGTGAAGGAAGAGCCTTCACGTTCGTCGCCCAGAGGTAGTGACTTAGCTGTAGCGGTCCCAACAGCTTTCTTCTGCCTCTTACAGTGTGCCTCTTACAGTGTGCTGCAAAAAGCCATTTTTCTTGTCCAAGACTATGGTCCTCTCGCTCTTACTCATCAACAAGAGGCACAGCTTGCTCAGTCCCTTCAGCATCTTGCAGAATCAGTTCTGGCAAAACATGTTAAATAAAGCATAGCAGAAACAAAATGGCCGGTATTAGAGTATTGGTGATACAGTGGGTTAAAATGAACAAGTATTATTGTTGCAGTCAATTGGATTAAATTATGAGAAAAAGTTACATTTAACTCAATAATATTTGTGCCACCTCCTCTTTGACCTTCTCCTTGACCAGCACATGGTGCTCTACCCACATCAGAGAAAAAGCCAGATCCACGGCAGCTGCTTTGAGGTAGACTGGATCTGAAAAATGGGCAGTGATTCCATTTTGTGTCCTGGCTATTTTCACATTGATGAAGATTCCAAGAAATATTTGTTCGGGGATGCCTGGAGACTTCTGACCAGGCCACTCAGGAAATGGACTTGAGGCAGGACCGAGGGAATGGATTCAGGGTCAGGACCGAGGGAACAACAAGTCCGACTCGAGTCCAAGCCATGTGACTCGAGTCCACACCTCTGGTTGATAGTACCGTAAGATAATGGTGTTATTGTCATCAATGAGTTTGAGAGAAAATAAATACTTAGTGCAGATATGTCAAATATTGTGTGTAGATGTAATGTAATAGTCTCGTGTTACCATACCTCCAAATCACGTTGTCGTCACGCCGCTCCTTTGGAAGTCTGAAGATGTTTGTATTGGCCGAAACAGCTAGATTGGAGCGCTGCATTTAATGTACATTTCAAGAACCCCCCTCCCACCCCACATGCCCGTAGATTGGGTGTTGCGTGTTTTGACACGTGTCACTCCGAGGACATTTTATTTCGAAGGTTCGTGTGAGGACGAGTGTGGAGAACGCATGAAAATGTACATTTGAGAAGCAGTGCGCACTCCCGTGCTACTGTATTACCTTTGACCAATAGAGATTAAACAAGATGACTACATAAAGTCATCACAAGCTTGTAACATAATAATCAATGTTCGTGGGTAGCTAGTTAGCTACCAATTCTTTGTTAGTTAGTCTGCGGTCTACGCACATTACAATGGATGTTCTAGACATGCCAAAATGAACACAGTAGGTATTTATTAACGTATCAAGATAAAATATTATAGTCAGGCAACATACTGTATGAGACTGTGAGTGGGAAACTTCTCACTACGATGTCAGAGCATATTTTCTCGCGCTTTGGAACTCTGCCCAAGCAAGGTCGTTGATGGGTTTGACGTGTTGCCGGGAGTCACTGATTTACACTGGGTCTCCAACCCTTTTTAGACACTTTCTACCATTGACTTCCCCAGGCTTTCCTGATTAGGGAAAGCCTGGGGTTCTCAACGAGGCTAGTTATGTAAAAATCAATTAATCAAGAAGTAACGTAAATTAAGAGTTTAATTCCAAAACCTATATATCCATTTTCAGAAATGTTTGTAAATTAGCTGTTTGTTTTTTTGAAGAACTTATGAAAGAGATGTGGCACGGGGTTGTTCAATGACAGAGATGTAACAGTGCCTTTGGAAAGTATTCAAACCCCTGGACTTTTTTCACATTTTGTTATGTTACAGCCTTATTCTAAAATGGATTCAATAGTTGTTTCCCTCTCAATCTACACACATTACCCCATAATGACAAAGCAAAAACAGGTTTGTATAAATTTGTGCAAAAAAAACTGAAATATAACATACAAATGTATTCAGACCCTTTACTCAGTACTTTGTTGAAGAACCTTCGGAAGTGATTACAGCATAGAGCGTCGCTGCACAGCTATTCTCAGGTCTCTCTTCAATCACGTTCAAGTCTGGGCTCTGGCTGGGCCACTCAAGGACATTCAGAGACTTGTCCCAAAGTCACTCCAGCATTGTCTTGGCTGGGTGCGTAGGGTCGTTGTCCTGTTGGAAGGTTAACCTTCTCCACAGTCGGAGGTCCTGAGCGCTCTAGAGCAGGTTTCCATCAAGGATCTCTCTGTACTTTGCTCCGTTCATCTTTGCCTCAATCCTGACTAGTCTTGTAGTCCATTCCGCTGAAAAACATCCCGCCAGCATGATGCTGCCACCACCACGCTTTATCGTAGGGATGGTACCAGGTTTCCTCCAGACGTGGCGCTTGTCATTCAGGCCAAAGAGTTCAATCTTGGTTTCATCAGACCAGAGAATCTTGTTTCTCATGGTCTGATGTGCCTTTTGGCAAACTCCAAGGGGGCTGTCATGTGCTTTTTCCTGAGGAGTGGCTTACATCTGGGCAATCTATCATAAAGGCCTCCCAACTCCACAGAGGAACTCTAGAGCTTTGTCAGAGTGACCATCGGGTTCTTGGTCACCTCCCTGACCAAGCCCCTACTCCCCCGATTGCTCAGTTAGGCCGGGCGGCCAGGTCTAGGAATAGTCTTGGTAGTTCCAAACTTCTTCCATTTAAGAATGATGGTGGCGACTGTGTTCTTGGGGACCTTCAACGCTGGTACCCTTCCGCAGATCTGTACCTCGACACAATTCTGTCTCGGAGCTCTACGGACCATTCCTTCAACCTCATGGCTTGGTTTTTGCTCTGACATGCACTGTCAACAGTGGGACAGGTGTGTGCCTTTCCAAATCATGTCCAATCAATTGAATATACCACAGGACTCCAATCAAGTTGTCAAACATCTCAAGGATGATCACTGGAAACAGGATGCACCTGAGCTCAGTTTTGAGTCTTATAGCAAAAGGTCTGAATACTTATGTAAATAAGGTATCTGTTTTTCATTTTTAATACATTTGTAAAAATTCTAAAAACCTGTTTTCGCTATGTCATTACGGGGTATTGTGTGTAGATTGCTGAGGATTAAAAAAATAACAAATAAATCAATTTTAGAACAAGGCTGTAATGTAACAAAATGTGGAAAAAGTCAAAGGGTTTGAATACTTTCCGAATGCACTGTATTTGATTGAAATCAACCACTTGATGGTTTCATTTCAGAGAGACAAATAATCATGTTTTGTTGCAAAATGCTATAAATCCACCTCACTCTCGGAGGAATAAGTAGTAGTGATGGGTTTTACACAGTAAAATGTGACAATTTCATTGTTTTTTTTATAAAGAACTGTACAAATGATACATTTGTGACATCAATATATAGATTTGTGACATCAATATAAAACAATAAATCAATAGAGTCATATGAGATTTGTATGTAAAATATTTACATTTTACATTTTAGTCATTTAGATGAGACAACCATATATCCACAGTCAAATATACAGAATACAAATATTTAATTCCAGCTAAACGATGGATATATAGTGTTTTGGAACTAAACTCTTCAAATACATTTAGTTTAATGTCAATGATCGCAAAGGTATCGTCAAGTGTTAATTTCATATTTGTGATGTGTTCAATGTATGTTGCTGTTACAGTGTTTATTTATTTCACCTTTATTTAACCAGGTAAGCTAGTTGAGAACAAGTTCTCATTTACAACTGCGACCTGGCCAAGATAAATGCATAGCAGTGCGACAGAAACAACAACACAGAGTTACATGGAATAAACAAAACATAGTCAATAACACAATAGAAAAAAAGGAAGTCTATATACAGTGTGTGCAAATGGCATGAGGAGGTAAGGCAATAAATAGGCCATAGTAGCGAAGTAATTACAATTTAACAAATTAACACTGGAGTGATAGATGGGCAGATGATGATGTGCAAGTAAGGTCTAAAAAAAATAGCAGGTCCGTGTCACATTGGTTCAGGTGGGTTACCGGAAGGTATATTTAATTTAAAAATGGAAAAGAGATTGAAAATAAATGAAATATGTACAAAAAAAAGACAAAAAATACAAAAGCACACGAGAGGACAACAAACCACGTCTGCACTGCTACGCCATCTTGGATGTATATGTATGTACATTCACCCTTTTCAGGTAAACACTTCTGCCATGTTGCGAAGGTAAGCTTTCAATAAACTCATAGGCGACAGTCAAATAGACACAAACACATAAAGATGCTTTTCATACACGCAACCCACTACTACCATTATTATTTCTGTGACTTTTCACATCATAGTGCCTCATTGCTCTAGATATGTGTCTGCCAAGTGACTAAAATGTAAATATAATGGTGCTGTGTGAAGGTTGGAACTCTACTCACTCCTGGCCTCCAAGTAGAGCTGCAAGGCTTCGGGGTCAACCCTCTCTCGGCCCCCGGCGGTCGCTCCCTCTCGGTGGGGCTGCTCCCAGGCTACCAGGCTGGGCTCGGCACCGTGGTCTAGCAGCAGTCTGACGAACGCCGCCTCACAGCCGTGTCTCAGCACCGCATCCAGCAGGCAGGAGGCCAAACCCTTTGCTAGCGCTTCGCGGCTCACTGGTCCGTTGTAGTTGTAGTCCGGCTGGGCGCCGGCCGCCAGGAGCAGGCTGAAGCAGTGGAGGTGGCGGTAGGCGGCGCTGATGTAGAGCGGGCACACCACCAGTGTGGTGAGGGTGCGGGCTGCACCAAACGGGGGCCTGGCACCCAGCTGGTGGTCCACATCCACGTCGGCATGGAACCTGGAGAGATGGGTCGTGTTGATTAGGCACCATAGTGGGAAGAAAATATTGACAAACAGGGAGGGCCTACCGGACTGTCCAATAAGAAAAGCTCATTTTCGCGTTTTCCATTGCGTGCCCTAATGAACACGACCATGGTGATGGGACATGTTATGAACAGAGAACACTGATCAATCAGACAATAACACAAAAGTAATGGAGAATAATTGTGTAATAAAACAATAGTTTTTTCCCAGAATGTATTGGTTTCTTTCCTTTGCCAAGAAAAATGAGCCCTGATTCCATTATTGGTCCAAGGCAATTCAATCAACAAACACTAGCAGATGACCCCTCCTATAGCCATTATAGCCTCCTTCATTCCATCCAATTCAATCAACTAAATTGGCATGGCTGTGGCAGCGATGCTCACCTGATGAGCTCTTGGAGTATGTCCACCCTGCCTACCCGTGCAGCGTGATAGACGGGAGTGCTGCGGTGGTGGCGGCTGCCGTTGGGGTCAGCTCCAGCTTCCAGGAGGATGGTCACACAGTCCAGGTGTCCGTTGACCACCGCCACGTAGAGTGCCGTCTGACCCTTCACATCCACTAGGTCCACCTTGGCCCCCTGGCCTATCAGGTAGGCCACACAGGCCCCTTGACCGGCTGTGGCAGCGATGCGCAGAGGGGTGCAGGGCAGCCAACCACAGCACCATACAGACTTCTCGTTGATCCGCCTGACAGCCAATAGGAGATGTTCGCTCAGAACTCATACCAGTTGTAGTAGACTATTTTAACACTCAGAACGCTGTTAAATAAATAAAGGGGCGGTATTGCCGATGGTGCCGTATCCTAAAAAGTGTTTCCAACATACACACACAAACTAAAAGAGAGATACAGAAGGGTGGAAGGGATTTTCTTGCAATAGGCCTACATCTTGAATATGACTGTGTTGGATATGAAAGGGGTAAGATAGTGGCTTTCAGACTTTGCTAAATACCGTGTGTGCATAGGATATTCACATTAATGTGGGAAGTGAGAAGGGTGCAAAACAGGTTGGAGATGGGGGTAGAGAGTGTGCAGTAAGGCCCAGTGGCCACCCTCCTTCACTCACTCTCTGAAGCTGTCCTCCTGCAGCAGGTTCCTTAGAGTATCCAGGTCTCCTACGTAAGCAGCGTTGTGGAGCAGCGCGTCCTCACTCTGCTCTTCAGGCTTTTTATTGAACTGCTCCTGCAGCCATTCCTTCAGGTTACGGCCTGGGTGAGAAAGAGCAAAGCTAAAGCTCCAAATACCCAGATGAGATGATGCTGTGCTAACTGATTTGCCTAGCATTTCCACTACCACTGGGTTGCATAGCGACTATAAATACATTACACACCATCCATGCATGCACATATTGACTTGATGTGTCATTGATGTACACATTACCTGGATAGTATAGTGAATTACGAATAATTGAAGTGATAAAGGGGCTCAAATCGATATAGTTCATTAACATGGTATAGTTTGCGTAATTACGCCGGCGTATGCAACGCAAATTGTAACCACAAATAGCCCAGCCAGCTTACTGAGAATAAATCTAGTTTCTCACAATAACGCTAATGCAGCTGTATTCTCTTGCACAGCTAGGTGGTCGAACAGTGTAAACATTCAACGTGTTGTGTTTTACCTGCAGCTGTCGGGCTGGGTAGGTCAGAAACGGTGACAAGGGGACAGATGATATTCGGCGCAATGGGTGGGTCGACAACATCACCTAACTCGAAGCCTCCGCCGTCCGCCATTTCTCCCTAATAATAACTTCTCACGCTTCTTTGCAGGGAGTCTCCTACGAAAAAGCGCCAGAACTAGGAAAGTGATTACCTAGCTAGTGTTACCAAAACGACCTTGTCATACCGTCCGTTGTGCCATTGTTGTTGTAATGGAATATATTTATGACACCTCACTGATCACTCCTCTTTTTTCGCTTTCCCTATCTGAGAGACGAGAGTGCGACTTCCTGCTCTTGGAGTCAGTCAACCGGGAAATCAGCAACCCCTGTTGCAGTAAAAGGCTGAGGGAGGGATTGGTTGGAGAAACCACTCTCAAATTCATAGACAGTGCTAATAGATGCAAGGACTGACCAGCCATTATATAAAATTATAGTTTAAACCATGTTTTGTGGCTATAGTGTTTATTTACATTTTCTTTGTTTACAAACACTGGAGTAAACCAAGGTTATAATTAGGGTTCTGATGGGTTAAGACATTTGAACTAAGCTCATGAGAAATGTGTAAGTTATATTCGTCAAATATCAAATGGGTACATATAATTTATCAATCCAAAAATGGATGTAGCAACTGCTGTTTGCCCCTTTAAATTGGAGCAAATGCATTATAGCTATGGGGAATACTGTAGAACCCCACAGTATCACGTTTCAGGAGATGCAGACCCAGATGCAGACAGTGTTGAAGTAACAAAAGTGTATTACTTGCAGGATTCCACCTGGAGGGGCAGATCTCGGGTGGACACCTATACCTGGAGCTGGTCTTGAGAAGAGCCGAACAATCGGGGTCTATTCCAGGTACGACGACAATGGCGGAAAAACATCTGGGCCAAGGGTACGCAGACCTCTTGCTCTTGCTCCGGGAAGAGTGGGGGCTGATTACCCAGGGAACACTCAAATGGTGAGAGACCCGTGGCAGAGCAAGGAAGGGTGTTACGGGCATATTCGACACACAGTAGTTGCTCGCTCCAGGTGGTGGGGTTGGGGGAGACCAGGCAGCGAAGAGTCGTCTCCAGGTTTTGGTTGGCTCGCTCCGACTGGTCGTTGGACTGGGAGTGGAACCCGGAGGACAGGCTGGCTGACGACACAATGAGTGTGCAGAACGCCTTCCAGAACCGGGACGAGAACTGAGGACCCCGGAAGGAGAGCATGTTCACTGGGAGTACATGGATCCGGAAGACGTGCTGCACCGTGTGCTGGGCTTTCTCTTTGGCAGAGGGTAGCTTGGGGAGAGGAATGAAGTGGGCGGCTTTGGAAAACCAGTCCACTACGGTCAGGATGGCGGTGCTGCCATCAGGCGGGGGGAGACCCGTGACAAAGTCCAGGGATATGTGGGACCAGGGACAGTGATGAACAGGCAGAGGTTGCAGGAGACTAGCCGGGGCTTGCCAGGGAGTCTTGTTCTGCGCACATATCATGCATGCGGCGATGAACGCAGAGATGTCAGGAACCATGGTAGGCCACCAAAAGCGGTGTTGCAAAAAGCTTGAAGTGACTCCAGGACTGTCATGTTTTGTCATAGATTGTCATGTCTTGTCCCTGTGCTTTCTCTTCTATTCGTTTCCCCCTGCTGGTCTTATTAGGTTCTTTCCCTCTCTCTATCTCTCTCTCTCTCTCTCTCTCTATCGTTCCGTTCCTGCTCCCAGCTGTTCCTCATTCTCCTAACTACCTCGTTTACTCTTTCACACCTGTCCCCTATTTTGCCCTCTGATTAGAGTCCCTATTTCTCCCTCTGTTTCCGCTTCTGTCCTTGTCGGATCCTTGTTTGCTGTACTGTGTTCTTGTTCCGTCCTGTCATGTTTTTGCCTTCATCAGATGCTGCGTGTGAGCAGGTGTCTATATCAGCTACGGCCTGCGCCAACCCGAAGAGACCTGCAGTCTGTGGCCGCTTCTCCTGTTGTTCCCCTCTACAGACGAGAGGATTTCTGTTATTCCTGTTTGGACATTACCTGTGAAAGAATTCAGGATTAGTCGTTTTCTGTTAGGACTGGAATAAACTCTGTTTCTGTTAAGTCGCTTTTGGGTCCTCATTCACCTGCATAACAGAAGGATCCGACCAAGAATGGACCCAGCGACTACGGATCCTCGCAACTCAGCCGTCGAGATCCATGGAGCGATGCTCGGCAGACACGAGCAGGAATTGTCTGCTGCTCGTCATGCCGTTGAGACCCTGGCCGCTCAGGTCTCCGACCTCTCAAGACAGTTTCAGAATCTCCGTCTCGAGCCACCAGCTACTTCCTGGTCTTCCGAGTCTCCGGAACCAAGAGTTAATAACCCACCGTGTTACTCTGGGCAGCCCACTGAGTGCCGCTCCTTTCTCACCCAGTGTGATATTGTGTTCTCTCTCCAGCCCAACACATACTCAAGAGATAGAGCTCGTATCGCCTACGTCATATCACTCCTTACTGGACGGGCTCGGGAGTGGGGCACAGCTATCTGGGAGGCAAGGGCTGAGTGTACTAACGAGTATCAGAACTTTAAAGAGGAGATGATACAGGTTTTTGATCGTTCAGTTTTTGGGAAGGAGGCTTTCAGGGCCCTGGCTTCCCTATGTCAAGGTGATCGATCCATAACGGATTACTCTATAGAGTTTCGCACTCTTGCTGCCTCCAGTGACTGGAACGAGCCGGCGTTGCTCGCTCGTTTTCTGGAGGGACTCCACGCTGAGGTTAAGGATGAGATTCTCTCCCGGGAGGTTCCTTCCAGCGTGGATTCTTTGATTGAACTCGCCATCCGCATTGAACGACGGGTAGATCTTCGTCACAGAGCTCGTGGAAGAGAGCTCGCGTTAACGGTGTCCCCCCTCTCCGCATCTCAACCATCTCCTCCCACTGGCTCAGGTATTGAGCCCATGCAGCTGGGAGGTATTCGCATCTCGACTAAGGAGAGGGAACGGAGAATCACCAACCGCCTCTGCCTCTATTGCGGTTCTGCTGGACATTTTGTCATTTAATGTCCAGTAAAAGCCAGAGCTCATCAGTAAGCGGAGGGCTACTGGTGAGCGCTACTACTCAGGTCTCTCCATCAAGATCCTGTACTACCTTGTTGGTCCATCTACGCTGGACCGGTTCGGCAGCTTCCTGCAGTGCCTTGATAGACTCTGGGGCTGAGGGCTGTTTTATGGATGAAGCATGGGCTCGGAAACATGACATTCCTCTCAGACAGTTAGGGGAGCCCACGCCCATGTTCGCCTTGGATGGTAGTCTCCTCCCCAGTATCATATGTGAGACACTACCTTTAACCCTCACAGTATCTGGTAACCACAGTGAGACCATTTCCTTTTTGATTTTTCGTTCACCTTTTACACCTGTTGTTTTGGGTCATCCCTGGCTAGTATGTCATAATCCTTCTATTAATTGGTCTAGTAATTCTATCCTATCCTGGAACGTTTCTTGTCATGTGAAATGTTTAATGTCTGCTATCCCTCCTGTTTCTTCTGTCCCCTCTTCTCAGGAGGAACCTGCTGATTTGACAGGGGTGCCGGAGGAATATCATAATCTGCGCACGGTCTTCAGTCGGTCCAGAGCCACCTCCCTTCCTCCTCACCGGTTGTATGATTGTTGTATTGATCTCCTTCCGGGGACCACTCCCCCCCGGGGTAGACTATACTCTCTGTCGGCTCCCGAACGTAAGGCTCTCGAAGATTATCTGTCTGTTTCTCTCGACGCCGGTACCGTTGTGCCTTCTTCCTCTCCCGCCAGAGCGGGTTTTTTTTTTGTTAAGAAGAAGGACGGTACCCTGCGCCCCTGCGTGGATTATCGAGGGCTGAATGACATAACGGTTAAGAATCGTTATCCGCTTCCCCTTATGTCGTCAGCCTTCGAGATTCTGCAGGGAGCCAGGTTCTTTACTAAGTTGGACCTTCGTAACGCTTACCATCTCGTGCGCATCAGGGAGGGGGACGAGTGGAAAACAGCGTTTAACACTCCGTTAGGGCATTTTGAATACCGGGTTCTGCCGTTCGGTCTCGCTAATGCTCCAGCTGTCTTTCAGGCATTAGTGAATGATGTACTGAGAGACATGCTGAACATCTTTGTTTTCGTTTACCTTGACGATATCCTGATTTTTTCACCGTCACTCCAGATTCATGTTCAGCACGTTCGACGTGTCCTCCAGCGCCTTTTAGAGAATTGTCTCTATGTGAGAAGGCTGAGAAGGCTGAGAAGTGCGCCTTTCATGTCTCCTCCGTCACATTTCTCGGTTCTGTTATTTCCGCTGAAGGCATTCAGATGGATCCCGCTAAGGTCCATGCTGTCAGCGATTGGCCCGTCCCTAAGTCACGTGTCGAGTTGCAGCGCTTTCTCGGTTTCGCAAATTTCTATCGGCGTTTCATTCGTAATTTCGGTCAAGTGGCAGCTCCTCTCACAGCCCTTACTTCTGTCAAGACGTGCTTTAAGTGGTCCGGTTCCGCCCAGGGAGCTTTTGATCTCCTCAAGAAGCGTTTTACTTCCGCTCCTATCCTCGTTACTCCTGACGTCACTAAACAATTCATTGTCGAGGTTGACGCATCAGAGGTGGGCGTGGGAGCCATTCTGTCCCAGCGCTCCCATTCTGACGATAAGGTCCATCCTTGCGCGTATTTTTCTCATCGCCTGTCGCCGTCGGAACGCAACTATGATGTGGGTAACCGCGAACTGCTCGCCATCCGCTTAGCCCTAGGCGAATGGCGACAGTGGTTGGAGGGGGCGACCGTTCCTTTTGTCGTTTGGACTGACCATAAGAACCTTGAGTACATCCGTTCTGCCAAACGACTCAATGCGCGTCAAACTCGTTGGGCATTGTTTTTTGCTCGTTTCGAGTTCGTGATTTCTTATCGCCCGGGTACTAAGAACACCAAGCCTGATGCTTTATCCCGTCTCTTCAGTTCTTCTGTAGCGTCTACCGACCCCGAGGGGATTCTCCCTGAAGGGCGTGTTGTCGGGTTGACTGTCTGGGGAATTGAGAGACAGGTAAAGCAAGCACTCACTCACACTCCGTCGCCGCGCGCTTGTCCTAGTAACCTCCTTTTCGTTCCTGTTTCTACTCGTCTGGCTGTTCTTCAGTGGGCTCACTCTGCCAAGTTAGCTGGCCACCCCGGCGTTCGGGGTACGCTTGCTTCTATTCGCCAGCGGTTTTGGTGGCCTACTCAGGAGCGTGACACGCGCCGTTTCGTGGCTGCTTGTTCGGACTGCGCGCAGACTAAGTCAGGTAACTCTCCTCCTGCCGGTCGTCTCAGACCGCTTCCCATTCCTTCTCGACCATGGTCTCACATCGCCTTAGACTTTATTACCGGTCTGCCTTCGTCAGCGGGGAAGACTGTGATTCTAACGGTTGTCGATAGGTTCTCTAAAGCGGCTCATTTTATTCCCCTCGCTAAGCTTCCTTCCGCTAAGGAGACGGCACAAATCATCATTGAGAATGTGTTCAGAATTCATGGCCTCCCGTTAGACGACGTTTCGGACAGAGGTCCGCAATTCACGTCTCAGTTTTGGAGGGAGTTCTGTCGTTTGATTGGTGCTTCCGTCAGTCTCTCTTCCGGTTTTCATCCCCAGTCTAACGGTCAAGCAGAACGGGCCAATCAGACGATTGGTCACATATTACGCAGTCTTTCTTTTCGAAACCCTGCGTCTTGGGCAGAACAGCTCCCCTGGGCAGAATACGCTCACAACTCGCTTCCTTCGTCTGCTACCGGGCTATCTCCTTTTCAGAGTAGTCTTGGGTACCAGCCTCCTCTGTTCTCGTCCCAGCTCGCCGAGTCCAGCGTTCCCTCCGCTCAGGCTTTTGTCCAACGTTGTGAGCGCACCTGGAGGAGGGTCAGGTCTGCACTTTGCCGTTATAGGGCGCAGACTGTGAGAGCCGCCAATAAACGTAGGATTAAGAGTCCTAGGTATTGTCGCAGTCAGAGAGTGTGGCTTTCCACTCGTAACCTTCCCCTTACGACAGCTTCTCGCAAGTTGACTCCGCGGTTCATTGGTCCGTTCCGTATTTCTCAGGTCGTTAATCCTGTCGCAGTGCGACTTCTTCTTCCGCGACATCTTCGTCGCGTCCACCCAGTCTTCCATGTCTCCTGTGTCAAGCCTTTTCTTCGCGCCCCCGTTCGTCTTCCCTCCCCCCCCGTCCTTGTCGAGGGCGCACCGATTTACAGGGTACGGAAGATCATGGACATGCGTTCTCGGGGACGTGGTCACCAGTACTTAGTGGATTGGGAGGGGTACGGTCCTGAGGAGAGGAGTTGAGTTCCATCTCGGGACGTGCTGGACCGTTCGTTGATCGATGATTTCCTCCGTTGCCGCCAGGGTTCCTCCTCGAGTGCGCCAGGAGGCGCTCGGTGAGTGGGGGGGTACTGTCATGTTTTGTTCCTGTGCTTTCTCTTCTATTCGTTTCCCCCTGCTGGTCTTATTAGGTTCGTTCTCTCTCTCTCTCTCTCTCTCTCTCTCTCTCTCTCTCTCTCTCTCTCTCTCTCTCTCTCTCTCTCTCTCTCTCTCTCTCTCTCTCTCTCTCTCTCTCTCTCTCTCTCTCTCTCTCTCTCTCTCTCTCTCTCCGTTCCTGCTCCCAGCTGTTCCTCATTCTCCTAACTACCTCGTTTACTCTTTCACACCTGTCCCCTATTTTGCCCTCTGATTAGAGTCCCTATTTCTCCCTCTGTTTCCGCTTCTGTCCTTGTCGGATCCTTGTTTGCTGTACTGTGTTCTTGTTCCGTCCTGTCGTGTTTTTGCCTTCATCAGATGCTGCGTGTGAGCAGGTGTCTATATCAGCTACGGCCTGCGCCAACCCGAAGCGACCTGCAGTCTGTGGCCGCTTCTCCTGTTGTTCCCCTCTACAGACTAGAGGATTTATGTTATTCCTGTTTGGACATTACCTGTGAAAGAATTCAGGATTAGTCGTTTTCTGTTAGGACTGGAATAAACTCTGTTTCTGTTAAGTCGCTTTTGGGTCCTCATTCACCTGCATAACAAGGACAGAGGAGCGGACATCGTCAGGAACAAACATGCGGTTATCTGGGTCCCACTGGGGTTCGACTGGGAATGCTTTTCCTCAGGGACCTGCTTCCCTATTCCCCAGCTGAGGGCCATCGCCAGGCACGAGGTGGGATGGGGGGGTCTCGGGTTCTGGGGGTGTAGCGCCGGGGATATAGCAGAGTGACAGCGCATCACGCTTGACATTCTTGGATCTCAGTCGGTATGAGAGGGAGAAGTTGAACCGGATGAAAAGCAGGGACCACCTAGCTTACCTGGAATTGATGCTTTGCGGTGCAGAGATACTCCAGGTTCTTGTAGTCTGTCCAAACAATGAACGACTGTTCCGCCCCTCCAGCCAGTGCCTTCATTCCCCCAACGCCATTTTCTCCGCGTGAAGCTCATAATTCCCCACATCGTAGGATGAACCAAGATGGGAGCTGTGGTGAAATGGTGTTTGAGATCCCAGAACACACAGTCAGCAGCTGGGGACCACGTGAACAGAACCCTGGGAGAGGTGAGTGCAGACAGGAGGAAAGCCAGGATGCTGTAACCCCGGATACCAGATGGTAGGCATTCCGTAGATCCAGCTTGGAAAACACGGTGGCCCCCTGGAGCGTCTCGAAGGCCGAGGAGATGAGTGGTAGGGGGTAGCGGTTCTTCACCGTGATGTTGTTGAGGCCCCGGTAGTCGATGCACAGGTGCAGAGTTTTGTCCTTCTCCACAAAGAAGAACCCTGCGCCAGCGAGGGAGGCAGAACGACAGATGAACACTGCAGCTAGGGAGTCCTCAATGTAGGTCTCCATAGCTTTGGTTTCCGGACCTGATAGAGTACAGTTGTCCCTGGGGCGGAGTGGTGCCTGAGAGAAGGTCGATCCCACAGGCAATAAGAGTGGCAGAACGGGATCCAGCCCATTATGGCACCAGCAGACCAGTCAATAAGGGGATTGTGTCACTGGAGCCAAGAGAATTCCAATACCACAGGAACCTGAGGATACTTAATAAGCAGGAATTGGATCGTCTCGCTGTGGTTCCCGGACACACGGAGGTTGATGGGGGTGGTATTGTGGGTGACCCGGCCTATAGAGCACCTGTCCAGTGCTAACTTCCATGGGAATGGAGAGGGGCTGAGTGGGGATGTCCTGCTCGGATGCCAGGGTAGCGTCCATAAAGCTCTCATTGGCCCCAGAGTCGATGAGTACCCAGTGAGATTCACTGGTTCCCCCACAGCAAGATGGCATGAAAAGGGGTGTGAGCAAGGGGAAAGGGAAGTTCTCCGTATGGCCCACTAGAGTACTCGCTCTTACCGGTGAGCCTGGTCTTTTAGTGGACAATTGGCCACGAAATGACCAGTAGTCCCGCAATACAGGCAAGTCTTCGTGTGAAGCCTATATAGCTGTTCGGCTGGGGACAGCCTACAGTGGCAAGAAAAAGTATGTGAACACTTTGGAATTACCTAGATTTCTGCATAAATTGGTCAAAAAAATCTGATCTTCATTTTAGTCTCAACAATTGACAAACAGTCTGCTTAAACTATTAACACAAACAATTATATGTTTTCGTGTCTTTTTGAACACACTGTGTCTTTTTGAACACACATTCACAGTGCAGGGTGGGAAAAGTATGTGAACCCTTGGATTTAATAACTTGGCAGCAATAACCTCAACCAAATGTTTTCTGTAGTTGCGAATCAGACCTGCACAACGTTTAGGAGGAATTTTGGACCATTCCTCTTTACAAAACTGTTTCAGTTCAGCAGTATTCTTGGGGTGTCTGGTGTGAACCGCTCTCTTAAGTTCATGCCACAGCGTCTCAATCGGGTTGAGGTCAGGACTCTGACTGGACCACTCCAGAAGGCATATTTTCTTCTGTTGAAGCCATTCTGTTGTTGATTTACTTCTGTGTTTTAGGTTGTTGTCCTGTTGCATCGCTCAACTTCTGAGCTTCAATTGGCGAACAGATAGCCTAACATTCTCCTGTAAAATGTCTTGATAAACTTGGGAATTCCTTTTTCTGTCAATGATAACAAGCTGTCCAGGCAGCACCAAACCATGATGCTCGCTCCACCACACTTTACAGTTGGGATGAGGTTTTGATGTTGGTGTGCTGTACCCTTTTTCTCCACACAGTATTGTGTGTTCCTTCCAAACAACTCAACTTTAGTTTCATCTGTCCACATAATATTTTGCCAGTAGCGCATCAGACAATGCTTCTTGTGAATACCAAACTCAAGTTTTGTGAGTGTTTTTTATAGGGCAGGGCAGCTCTAACCATCTTCAATTACATCTCATTGATTGAACTTCGTTGCCTGTCTCCAATTAGCTTTGGGAGAAGTCATTAGCCTAGGAGTTCAAACTTTTTTTTCAACCTACACTGTGAATGTTTAAATTATGTATTTAAGACATTGAAGTAGCTCCTCGTTTCTTCCAATGGTGCCTCCTTGGAGAGACAGCATTGTGGAGCTGGTCTGAGTCTGCTGGGTCAGTCATGGCTAGTTCGTACTTTCACGTTTCATGAGAAGACCCAGATGCAGACAGTGTCGAAGTAACAAAGTTTATTACTAGAACAGGGGGCAGGCAAAATGACAGGTCAAGGGCAGACAGAGGTCAGTAATCCAGATCAGAGTCAATAATGTACAGAACGGCAGGCTCAGGGTCATGGTAGGTAGAATGGTCAAAACCGGAAAAACTAGAAAACAGGAACTAGAACAAAACAGGAGCAAGGCGAAACCACTGGTGGGCATGACGAACAAAACAAACTGGCAACAGACAAATAGAACACAGGTATAAATATACTGGGGATAATGGGGAAGATGGGTGACACCTGGAGGAGGGTGGAGACAAGCACAAATACAGGTGAAAAAGATCAGGGTGTGACACAGTGGAGTTGTCATAATACCAATAAAACCTAGCGGTCAAACAGGGAAATGGTTCCAATAGTTTTTCCACCATTCATTTTTCCCATAGGGGATTTTAGAAACATTTAAAATAAAGGCTGTGTTTCATGTAGGCTTACCCTGGCGTGACATTTGGATAACTATGCAAATCTCTCTCGGACAAGGTGACTTATCAATACATTCGGTTCCATTTGCTCTCGAAAATGCAAATTCGCATCAAAGTAGGCATCATGCAAAAGTACAATACCTGCAAGCTCCTGCAAGTGCCCTCTAGCTGACACCTTTGCTAACAGGTATTGTCAATTGAAAATTTGCAAGACAGAATTGTCCATTTAAAGAAATGTAGCCAATTGATTCATTACTACATTTAGTTAATCCAGAGATTATTACCTTTGCCTCGATTCGGCAGTCTTTCAGATCATCATCATGGCATTTGTAGTTCTTTATGATAGCCACATTAGCAGCTAATTAGCATTTCATTTTGGGGGATAAATACAGGTGAATATATTAATAAAAGTCACCTTGTCCTAGAGAGATTTACACGGTAATCAACACATTACGCCAGGGAAAGCCTAAATGAAACACAGCCCTTAAGTGTTTCTAAAATCACCTATAGGAACCATTTCCATTTGACCCGGAGGTTTTATGGGTATTATGACTTTATACTGTGGTACTCTATTCTGATACAGGTTGCATCCCAATAATAAACTCCTTCCTCCCGAATTGTGCCCTTGTTCACTTCCCATCACTGATTTAAAGGAAATGACTGGTATAAGAAATAGAGTTGAAACTCCTCTCGCCCATGCCTACACCAATCCAATGGCTTTTGGAAATTTGTGGGAGTTGAGTTTGGAGATATTATGGTGCCACTGTGTCACCAATGTAGTCATCACCGTAATATGGATTTAACAAGTTATGTTACTTGTCTGCTTGCTGAGATAAGGCTCAAGTTCACAGGACAGAAGGTTGCATTCCCAAATCATAGCTTTTTCGTTGTTGTTAAAACAGACATTTAATTGAATAGGTCATAGGTTCCACAGTATACCAATTTCTGATTCAAATATAGCCTCGAGTATGAATAATGTACAGTACCAGTAAAAAGTTTGGACACATCTACTCATTCTAGGGTTTTTCTTTATTTTTCAAACTATTTTCTACATTGTAGAATAATAGCGAAGACATCACATATGGAAAAAACACATGGAATCATGTAGTAAGCAAAAAAAAGTGTTCAATCAAAATCTATTTTATATTTCAGATTCTTCAAAAGTATCTACCCTTTGCCTCGATGACAGCTTTTCACACTCTTGGTATTCTCTCAACCAGCTTCATGAGGTAGTCACCTGGAATGCATTTCAATTGGCAGGTGTGCCTTGTTAAGTTATTTTGTGGAATTTCTTTCCATCTTAATGCGTTTGAGACATTTAATTGTGTTTTGACAAGGTAGGGGTGGTATACAGAAGATAGCCCTATTTGGTAATATTATGGCAAGAACAGCTCAAATAAGCAAAGAGAAACGACAGTACGTCACTACTTTAAGATGAAGGTCAGTCGATCTGGAACATTTCAAGATCTTTGTGCAGTCGTAAAAACCATCAAGCGCTATGACGAAACTGGCTCTCATGAGGACCCCCACAGTAAAGGAAGTCCAAGAGTTACCTCTTCTGCAGCGGATTAGTTCATTAGTGTTAACTGCACCTCCAATTGCAGCCCAAATAAATGCTTCACAGAGTTCAAGTAACAGACACATGTCAACATTAACTGTTCAGAGGAGACTGCGTGAATCAGGCATTCATGGTCGAATTGCTGCAAAGAAACCTCTACTAAAGGACACCAATAATAAGAAGAGACTTGCTTGTGACAAGAAACACAGGCAATGGACATTAGACCGGTGGAAATCTGTCTTTTGGTCTGATGAGTCCAAATTGTGTGTCTTTGTGAGACGTAGAGTAGGTGAACGGATGATCTCCACATGTGTGGTTCCCACCGTGAAGCATAGAGGATGTGGTGTGATTGAAGGGAAAGCAGCCAACAAGTGCTCGGCATATGTGGGAACTCCTTCAAGACTGTTAGAAAAGCATTCCAGGTGAAGCTGGTTGAGAGAATGCACACTCTTGGCAAAGCTGTCATCAAGGCAAAGGGTGGCTTATTTGAAGAATCTAACATAACATATTTTGATTTGTTTAACACCTTTTTGGTTACCACATGATTCCTTGTGTGTTTTGATGTCTTCACTATTATTCTACAATGTAGAAAAGTGGGTATGTCCAAACTTTTGACTGGTAATGTAGTGACCACACACATGCACTAGACAAATGAAAAGGTGTCTTTATTTTCTTTGATGTAAGTTGACTTACAGCTCAGTGGACCAGTGACATGGCTATTAATAACCTTTTTTGAACAGTATTTGAAAGCGGTAAGACTCAGCAACTATGGCCTGAGATAAAGCTTCTTTCATGGGTTACAAGGAAATGAGAACAGACTAGGGTCTAGGACCAACAGTCAGTCTGAGTTGAGGGTGTGAGTGAGTCGGGTGGCTTAACTTGAGGCAGAATTTCAACTCACTGTTTAACTCTGGTAGGTGACTTGACTGTGCCGCTGTTGAAGGTTTCACGTCGGGGGAGGTGGTGTGCAGGCATGGCTTATTGCTGCCTGACGACAGCTGAACCCTGGACGGCGGCCTCTAAAAATAAACAGGGGAGGCCAGGCGGCCCAATGTGTCACTCTGAGCAGACTGGACCGTAGGGACCCTGAACCTCCCAGCTTTGTAAACACAGAGGCTGCTCAACAGTGGGAAAAGGAACCTGTCAAACATGTTTTTTCATTTCAAAAGTCTATGCTTTATATCATGGCTGTGTTTGTGTCTAGCTACTCTTTCATGCCATTTAACATAATGGATTTGAGTAAAGTGGTAAATTGTTGGGTATAACTGAAGGGTGGGGGCCCACTCACTAAATTAAGTCGCTCATTAGCAAAGAAAGCCGTTCTGTAGCTCAGTGTCCAAACACTTGAGTTGGATGAACCTTGCCCTTTCTAATGGTGAGGAGACAGCCATTATATAAACCCTACACGCGGCACGAGTCACTTCAGTCTTCCAGGAGAGTTTACCCTCTTTCTTGAGTTCTACGAGAGGAGGGCAAATGCAGAGGGACAATGGGAGTAGTGGCTGCATGTGCAATACTACAGCCTGCACTAATTCAACTATTCCACTTCAGACCAAGGCCAGAGTCTTTACTTTAAGCAGGTGTCCACTTGCCTTTATAAAAGGCGCTTCTAAAATCTTAACTTCTATCCCAAATGACCAAAACCGCACTTAAGAGTTTTTAGGGGTTCTTAATTATTTTGTGTGCATCACAGCTGTTTTATGGCTTGCCAAAAAAAAAAACAGTCCAGCGGCTGATGTTATAATACAGAGCTTTTTAAAGAAAATGTAAATGTTTTGAGTTATGTCACGTTGGGCCAGCCTTCAAAGGAGAGGAGAGGGTCTCCTTGCAAGTGTGACTCGGTCGTGCCAGACACCACGAGGACTTTGGGTGAACCTGTCAGAAACACAAACTCTGGTCATTTGTCATCTGCTCAGTATGCAACGTGAGATATCCAGAGTAGTTATTAAGCAAAGAGTCAGTATTCCCTAAACCAAACTCAATCCCAGACCCTCCTTGCTCATTGTTGTGCAATAAGTTACTACTTATAAAAAAACTAGATCAAAAGGACAAAGTTATTTTATTTAAATGTACCATTTATTTCACTTCACTACAAAATTATACTAATTTGTGAACTATGATAGACATAATATACAGTTAAAAGAGCAACTGTGGGAATGGTACAGTTTAGCGTAAACAGTCACATCTTAAAAATATATGGAAATAACTAATTTAAAGAAACAAGAGTTCAGAAATGGGCCCTTGCTTTACAGGACATTCAGTAAAAACAATTCATTGTACAGTATATTATTTTAGTAACACTTTACATTGCACACTGCTCTTGATAGTATCACTGATCTTTAATAAGCTTACGTATCGGCATCACGGTCTTCGTCAGAGCTTTTGTGAGTAAAAACACACAAAAAAAGTGTACCCTTATGTAAATCTAGCCCCACCCACATCCGTTCCACACATCGAAAGGGGTTGGAGGCGAAGGTAAAACAAATAAGTGCTACCAAATATAACATATGCATTTCATAAATATTAGAATAAAGTGTGTAAATAAGCCATATTGAACATGTCTGTAAAACCACAACAACGAGGACATTGACCTACCGAGCAAGTTTCGATAAGTCCTTGGGTACATTTCAAGAAAAACAATCTGAGTAATCTGAAATAGGGGCACAATTCATATTCAAATTCACAACATTAAGACCTTAAGGAAATAATGTCTGGAGGGTGAAAATCCCAAAACATTATCTTTTACTCAAGAGTGTTATTAATACCACCTCCCCTGTCTGATATCTTAACTTTCTCTATGCCACAAAATCTTTTAAAAAAAGTATAAATGTCATACGTTCATTAAAATATACTGCGACTGGATAATCCCTGTCGTTTCTCCTGAATTAACTTTCATGTTCACTGATTCTGCAGAGAACGAGAGGTTTTTCCCTCCTCTTGTCCAACTGTTACCATGAACCTGCAAAAAAGATTGCTCAGATGTGAGAGTGCCTTTTGAATTTGGAGTAACATTTTAGATTCAATTGCTCAAGCACTATGTTAGTATACCCTGATGCTTAATACTTAAGTCATTACAGCGTTACTACACAGGTTTAGAGCAACTTATTTTAAAGTGTTACTTCTTTTGCATTCCAATGTTAACATGTACACTTGATGTGCTAGCTAATAGGCTTGGGCAGTATTGGAGTATTTGGAAATAGCCATGGGATGTTTTTTCAATACCGATTAAACTACTTATGACATTTTTCAAATAATTTTTATATATACACATTTTTAAACACACAGCCCCCCCCCCCACACACAAACTTGAAGTCGGAAGTTTACATAGGTTGGAGTCATTAAAACTAGTTTTTCAACTACTCCACAAATTTCTTGTTCACAAACTATAGTTTTGGCAAGTCAGTTAGGACATCTACTTTGTACATGACAAGTCATTTTTTCAACAATTGTTTACAGACAGATTATTTCACTGTATCACATTTCCAGTGGGTCAGAAGTTTACATACACTAAGTTGACTGTGCCTTTAAACAGCTTGGAAAATTATTTCAAGACCTACCTTCAAACTCAGTACCTCTTTGCTTGATTTCATGGGGAAAAAAAAAAAAAAATCAGCCAAGACCAGCCAAGGTGTATGTAAACTTCCGACTTCAACTGTATACATGTATAACTTCATGAGCTGGATTGTTTGTCTTTGCAATTAGTTCATTTTTATTTGCATTCCTTAGCATATTTAACTAGCAGCCTCCAAGGAAATGAGCTATTACTTGCGCAAATTTTGTTAGCATTCTGGTAGACGCCCAAATGTGCTTTTTCTGCGTATTTTGGTAACCCCTTGTGTATTAAACCGGTAATACTATAAATCCCGGGATGAGAGGACGGCATGAGGATATGAAAATCTGGATACCGCCCGACCCTACTAGTTAATAATCCTGCTATAATAAATTATGGATTAAAATCTGTACACAGTTTTACCTTCTCCACTTGTGTAAGAAGTTAAATAACTAACTATGTAAATGTTAGAAGTGTACAGTTTGGATCTCTATCCAATTGAAGTAACCATGTTTGCTTTGGAAGTGAAACAAGTGTGGCGAAAAAGTTATTTTCAGCATGGACAAATCAACATGTTACTATAAAATGTGGGGTTGTTCGGGAATTGAACTGTGGACCACTTTTTTCTACATTTTTTAACCATGTGGTTTATATTGTACATGTGGTATATATTGTAGGGCAATTTCACCACCTTAGTATTGTTTCATTTTTACAAATCATTTAGATTTTTTTTTTTAAGATGTCGAAAAAGATGTAAATTAAACTCCACAAAACATGTAATATTCACTAGGTGGGATAGATTGGTTATACATTTTTCTGAAAACCAATTCAGATGAAAGAACGATCAAGTTTTGAACCCCCAAATCACAAACAGCGCAATCTGTTTCCACATGCAATTTGGGAACATTATCTACAGAATTTTAAATCGTCATCCTAAAAACATGACTGACAACTAATGTCAGCCAAAATGTTTTGCTGTGCAACCTGGAATTTGTATTTAGGAGCACCAGTACGCCTAGAAAAATGAAGGATTCTAGCTTTAATATCTCAAATATTTTTCATTGTGCTCCTAAATTTCTTTGTGTGTGTCTAGGCGCACACGTGCTCGTTGTAAAAAATAAAAAATAAATTCAGCATGCTGTCTTGCCGACGGCTAGTGGTTGCCAGGAGGAACATGTCTTGTTCCTCCTGCCATGTCTTCTCCTACTCACGACTGCCTAGCTGTTAAAACACACCTCACTCGGATCTATTGCTTTTTATAGGCTTTGAAGAACAGCAGAATTGTTAATTGACAGACATATTTAAAAATGACACGTGCGTATAAAATGTATATGGTTGGATGTGGATTTTTTATATATACAGTACCAGTCAAGTTTGGACACCTACTCATTCAAGGGTTTTTCTTTATTTTTCTACACTGTAGAATAGTGAAGACATCAAAACTATGAAATAACATATGGAATCCTGTAGTAACCAAAAAAAAGTTCAAACAAATCTAAATATATTTTATATTTGAGATTCTTCAAAGTAGCCATCCTTTACCTTGATGACAGCTTTGTACACTCTTTGCATTCTCTCAACTAGCTCAACTAGCTTCACCTGGAATGTTTTTCCAACAGTCTTGAAGGAGTTCCCACATATGCTGAGCACTTGTTTCCTTCACTCTGCGGACCAACTCCTCCCAAACCATCTCAATTTGGTCGAGGTCAGGTGATTAAGGAGGCGAGGTCATCTGATGCAGCACTCCCATCACTCTCCTTCTTGGTCAAATAGTCCTTACACAGCCTGGAGTTTTGTTGGGTCATTCATCCTGTTGAATAACAAATGATAGTCCCACTAAGCGCAAACCAGATGGGATATCGCTGCAGAATGCTGTGGTAGCCATGCTGGTTAAGTGTGCCTTCAATTATAAATAAATCAGACAGTGTGACCAGCAAAGCACTATCACACCTCCTCCTCCATGGATCACGGTGGGAACCACACATGCGGAGAGCTTCCGTTTACCTACTCTGTGTCTCACAATGACACGGCTGTCCAATTAGAAGGCCTGATTCACGCAGTCTTCTCTGAACAGTTCATGTTGAGATGTGTCTGGTACTTGAACTCTGAAGCATTTATTTGAGCTGTAATTTCTGAGGCTGGTAACTAATGAACTTATCCTCTGCAGCAGAGGTAACTCTGTCTTGCTTTCCTGTGGTGGTCCTCATGAGAGCAAGTTTCATCATAGCGCTTGATGGTTTGAGACTGCACTTAAAGAAACTTTTAAAGATCTTGAAATTTTCCAGATTGACTGACCTTCATGTCTTAATGTAATGATGGACTATCGTTTCTCTTTGCTTATTTGAGCTGTTCTTGCCATAATATGGACTTGTTATTTTACCAAATGGGGCTATCTTCTGTATGCCACCCCTACCATGTCACAACACAACTGATTGGCTCAAAAGCATCAAGGAAGGAAATTCCACAAAGTAACTTTTAAACAAGGCACACCTGTTAATTTAAATGGATCCCAGGTGACTACGTCATGAAGCTGGGTGAGAGAATGCCAAAAGTGTGCAAAACTATCATCACGGCAAACACTTTTCTGGTTACTACACGATTCCATATGTGCTATTTCATATTTTTGATGTCTTCACTACTATTCTACAACGTAGAATATAGTACAAATAAAAACCCTTGAATGAGTAGGTGTCCAAAGTTGACTGGTACTGTATATACAGATTCAAGTCAAGCCTTATTCTATGCATACAGTATGTAATGTCGAAAAATGAAAAACGAATAAAACATGTAAAGGTATGTCAAACACCATAAAGTGGACGGAGCACTAACAAATTAACACAAGTGTATCTCTCTCCCTAGGGGGTTGAATACAAACCCTCTCCATAACCAGTCAGTTAGTGTGTGTGTGTGTTCCACAAAGGCACCATGAAAAGAGAGGGGGTGATAAAAGCGGGGCGTTTTTTCTCATCATGACATGACAACCAACGTTCCCTCCATTGTTTGGGGGCACTGAGCCAATTTTTGGTTTTGTGAGCGGAAACTTGAACATTGTGAGAATTTTGTGCAACTTCCGGTGCACGTTTACAATGAACTCTGAGGCTGTACCCTTACAGTTTGACAGTAGCCAATGGCTATTGTGGAATTTGAAAATAATGTAGGCCTACCAGCAAAACCAATGGAGCAAATCCCATAACATTTTCACATGGAAATAGCTTTTGATTTCAATGATATAGCCTACTACAGTAGCCTATATATGGTGTTCAATGCAGCCCTACATTGCATGAGACTTATATATAAAAAATAAAATAAAAAAAACATTATAAAAGACTTGATATTAATTTAGAATTTTTTACTTGGTCTCTAACGCCATGGGCCAAATAGATGATTGTAAATGGCATTGTATTGTGTTGCATGATGCAAGAAACACTTTAGAAAATACAACTAATTATTATTACCATAGAGAGAATTAGACAATGTAGGCTACCGCTCTGCATATCGGCTTATTTGCATATTCAAACACGTCTCAAAATACAATACCGCCCCTTTAATTAAGATGGAAGCTTTTCAAAGACAGCTTGAAATGTATCCTACATGTTTTGTGCTCTTGTAGGAAGCAGTAACAACCCATGGCTGACCTATACTTATCTATAAACTGGGCTAACAACTCACTAACTAGCAAAGAATATCAACAAATGTGCACACGCTCTGCTCTCTGATCTGAACTGAAAAGGCATGAACTCATGGGTGATTGAAAGACCGCTAGTGGGCTACCCCTGCCAATAGAATTCTACTCCGTTGCGCTCTGGCTACAGCAAAATCACAGACTCAATCTTGCAAAGTTAGATTTGTTTTGGTTTGTTGCATTGAAAAGGGGCTGATTTAATGTTGATTTGATCACAGAAAAAACATTGATCTATATAGTGCAAACTAATGGGGTGAACTCAGTGAAGTTCAATCTCTTGCGTCTCTGCGCAGCATGGCATTTCTTCTGCACTGCAGTCCTGGAGGAAGTGCGGGCCCACGCACACGCGCAAGTTTAGAGGGAACATTGATGACAAGGAATGAAAGTGCAGTTGAGGCCTCTATCATTTCGGATGTTACCAGACTAAGTAAGAACCCAGGCTCACCCAAACACTTATTTTTTTTAAGGGAGCGAACCCCTTTATTTGGACCTTAGCTCCCCCTCATGTTCGCGAGGAGAAGTTGATGCTGGTCACCATCTTCTGGATCTTATCCTCGTTCTTCAGGACGTTGGACTTGACAGCGCAGATCTTGTCCTGCTGCTCCTTGATCAGCTGCTCCAGCTCGGCTAGCTCGGCCTTCAGAGGCTCCACGGCGTTGTCCGTCACTCTGGAAATGACACACACCACAAAATGTAATGTCAGTCCTGTGTGTGTGTATGAATGGGTTGTGGGTTTTCTACATCTGTTGCTGCAGCAGGGCCTGTGTGTTTTCCTTGTTCTCCCTCCAGGCTTTAGTGTGTAAAGTGTGTGTTGCCCTCTAACCTCTGTTCCTGCAGCAGGGCCTGCGCATGCTCCTTGTTCTCCCTCCTCCAGGTGTGCAGCTCGTTCTGCATGGCGTCCATGTCCTCCTGGATGTAGTCCATGATCTTGCCCAGGGGCAGGGCGCTGCGGCACACCGTCTGGATGGACGAGCGCAGCCGTTCGATCTCCCTGGACACCAGCTCCCTCTCCTTCTTCCTGGCCGCCTCTGACACCAGGCTTTGTGTCTGGAGAAAGGGATGCAGGGAAGGACGGATGGATAGATAGGGGAGATAGATGGAGAGAAGGAGGAATGGATTGAGTGATGGAGGAGAGAAGCCAAGAGAGATTTTTACTACAACATAGAGTACGGTTACATGCACACAATAAATGTGATTATTGTGGATAATTTAATAGAATAATTTGATTCAGAAGGTTACATGCTTTGGAAGAATAACGATTTCCCCAATAATCCTGTTTACATGGACACATCTGAAATAAGGCTACCTCATAGCACTCTGATAAATGCAAATAAACTGAAATAAAATACCACATTTGTTTACATCCCTGTTAGTGAGCATTTCTCCTTTACCAAGATAATCAATCCGCCTGACAGGTGTGGCACGTCAAGAAGCTGATTAAACAGCATGATCATTACTCAGGTGCACCTTGTGCTGGGGACAATAAAAGGCCACTCTAAAAATGTGCAGTTTTGTCACACAATACAATGCCACAGATGTCTCAAGTTATAAGGGAGCATGGAATTGGCATGCTGACTGCAGGAATGTCCACCAGCGCTGTTGCCAAAGAATTGAATGTTAATTTTTCTACCGCAAGTCCTCTCCAATGTCGTTTTAGAAAATTTGGTAGTACATACAACCGGCTTTGCAACCGCAGACCATGTGTATGGCGTCAGCGTGGGCGAGTTGTTTACTGATGTGAACGAGTGCCCCATGGTTGAGGTGGGGTTATGGTATGGACAGTCATAAGCTACGGACAACAAATACAATTGCATTTTGTCGATGGCAATTTGAATGCACAAAAATACCGTGACGAGATCCTGAGCCCACTTGTGAGGCCCATTTTTTTTTAAGGTACCTGTGACCAACATATACATATCCAGTCAAATTAAAGTTTATTTGTCACGTAAGCCAAATACAACAGGTGTAGACCTTACAGTGAAATGCTTACTTACAGGCGCTAACCAATAGTGCGAAAAAAAATAGGTATGTGTGTGTGTAAGTAAAGAAATAAAACAACAGTAAAAAGTAGCAAGGCTATATACAGACACCTGTTAGTCAGGCTTATTGAGGTAGTATGTACATGTAGGTATGGTTAAAGTGACTATGCATATGACGAACAGAGAGTAGCAGTAGCGTAAAAAGAGGGGTTGGCGGGTGGTGGGACACAATGCAGATAGCCAATGTGCGGGAGCACTGGTTGGTCGGGCCAATTGAGGTAGTATGTACATGAATGTATAGTTAAAGTGACTGTTCATATATGATAAACAGAGAGTAGCAGCAGTGTAAAAGAGAGGTTGGGGGGAGGCACACAATGCAAATAGTAAGGAGTCTTAGGGCTTGGAGGTAAAAACTGTTGAGAACCCTTTTTGTCCTAGACAAGCGGTACCGCTTGCCATGCGGTAGTAGAGAGAACAGTCTGACTGGGGTGGCTGGGGTCTTTGACAATTTTTAGGGCCTTCGTCTGACACTGCCTGGTGTAGAGGTCTTGGATGGCAGGCAGCTTTTCCCCAATGATGTACTGGGCCGTACGCACTACCCTCTGTAGTGCCTTGCGGTCTGAGGCTGAGCAATTACCGTACCAGGCAGTGATGCAACCGGTCAGGATGCTCTCGATGTTGCAGCTGTAGAACCTTTTGAGGAGCTCAGGACCCATGCCAAATCTTTTTAGTTTCCTGAAGGGGAATAGGCTTTGTCGTGCCCTCTCACAACTTTCTTGGTGTGTTTGGACCATTCTAGTTTGTTGTTGATGTGGACACCAAGGAACTTGAAGCTCTCAACCTGCTCCACTACAGCCTCGTCGATGAGAATGGGGGCGTGCTCGGTGCTCCTTTTCCTGTAGTCCACAATCATCTCCTTAGTCTTGGTTACGTTGAGGGATAGGTTGTTATTCTGGCACCACCTGCCCAGGTCTCTGACCTCCTCCCTATAGGATGTTTCGTCGTTGATCAGGCCTACCACTGTTGTAGCTGTACTCCCAGTCATGTGAAATCCATTAGATTAGGTCCTAGTGAATGTATTTCGATTGACTGATTTCCTCAGATGAACTGTAACTCAGTCAAATCTTTGAAATTGTTGCATGTTGCATTTATACTTTTGTTCAGTAGATTTCTAAGACGCATACATTCAGTTGTTCCGAACTCGCTTCACTCGCGCTAAAGAGAGAGGCTTGCGCTACCGGTGTGCACACGCGCAGATCAAATACACCGCTGGATCGCCGATTCATGCGTTTACATTTCCTAAAAATGTGAAAGAATGCACAGAAAACCAGGTGTTTTAAATTTACCTCATGCAAATTAAGATAAGCAGAGTAAGGTGTTTACATGACAATTGCATAAATCCAGCTACGACCAGAAATGAGTTAAATATAAAATTATTAAATTATTCTTGTAATTGGGATAATCTGGATTTAGGCTAGGGATAGGTCAGTTTCAATTATATATGAATGGAGACGTCTTCGATAAGCAGGAATTGTTGAATAATTCTGGAAAATTCACATCTGTCAGAGAGGGGAAGGATGACTGGAGGGATGGAGAGAACCAAAGATTGATGGTGATGATCTTGGACTTTGAAGTACATAGGGTGGCCGTGGAAAGAGAGAAAACCCTGCTACTGCTTGATGTTTCCCAGAATTTCTGAGACCAAGTTAAGCAAGTCTTTATTGTCCCAGGAAGGGCAATTCATAGAGATAACATTATGGTCTGCGAAGCAACTCTTCATATGTTTTGGATGTCCATAATGAATTCTCTACCTCTCTGCCGCACACCTGCACGCGTACACACACTCCTCTCTACCAGAGAGGCTACTTCGACCGAATCACATAAATCTTAAGGTATTCTACCCTGGCCAGCAAAAAGTATCAAATGAACGGAGCCAGACGCAGGGCTGCATTTAGTGGTTTAGGATTTCAAGGCAAAAAAATGCTAGGCAGGAATTATACAAACCTAGGCTGTGTATATAAGGATCAAACGCGTGGCTGAATTGTGCTGGCTAATGTGGGGGGACTAGCTGAAGGCCTCCTCTGTATAGCATGTGGTTGGGGGGTCCTGCTCTGCTATGCCCCAGCCACCCCACAGCTTCAAGTTGGGAGGGGAGGAGAGGAGAGTGAAGGGGCTCCCCTTGGCACAGTGAAGGCCAGGGATGTTTACTCAGCTGGGTCTGCAGGTCGATGTGTGTGTGTGTGGGACTGCAGACGCGCACACACACACACTAGACGGCACCCACCCGCACTCCTGTGGACTTAAACCCTTGTTTATTTTAGTAACAGGCTGTGGCAGTGAAGTTATTTTACTACAGTATTCAGTAACAACTACTGCACTTATCGCCCTTTCAAGTTTAACTCTTGGGCCAATTTGTGTCATTCTGGCCTCCAGATGGAAACACCTGCTTTTACGGGGCCATAGAAATCCTACTCCCGCTACATGACAGTGTAAACTCCCCAACAACTTCCCCTTCAAAACAGACCAACTGTCATGTAGACTGGGTGTTAGGCCGGGTAGGTTAGCAAAACTTAAATGTTGAGCGCTATTACACGCTAACTCAATAATTACAGCTTAAAAACACACAAAACTACATAGAACTTAACTATACAAAAAAACACTTCAAACTTCAACTCTGCTGCCTTTGCTCTAGGAAACCAGCAAAAATGCCTGACAGGCCGCCTAGTCTCCCCCCTCCCTCTGTGGTTTGCAAAGTGTGCAAGGATTGAAATGTCTAATGGTCGTCCGCAATGTGGGTGGCTTTCCCCTCGGCCCCGTGAACACGGCGGCTACACAAACACGCCACGGCTCATTCGGCCCGCCGGCTGTGGTGCAGCACCGCGGAAGCCCAGCCGGCCTACGCTCTGTTTACTGTCCTCTTGCACAGCCTGACCCCCTCGGAAATTCAGGAAAACAGAACAAAAAGAAAAACTAGTCCCTGTTCTGCGTGGTGCACTCTGTCCAGGCGAGCATAAATCAGCCCTTTATAGGGGCCTCTAGTTGGGTCAGCGTGCTCCTTTTTCTATTTTTCACCCCGACCCAAGAACAATATTTATTTTGGGGGGGGGGGGGGGGGGGGGGCAGGTTTTCCTATTAGCTCATCCAGCCCTGTTTGCCGTGGAGATCCGAGCCGGCGATCCTTCCTGGGAACAGGTGGCTCCCAGCAGAGACCTTGGACCGCTGCGCATCAATTCCCTTTCCATCGTCTCCTTCCTAGGAGCCCCTAGTCAATCCATACAGGTAAGGGGTTGTCAGGGATATGTCATGCATTGCAATCTTGCAAAGTAACTACTCAGTCACCTCGGGTTTCATGTAGTAAACAATGTGTTGCTGAGTATATCAATCCAAACCTGAAACTTTGCAAGTGCCAGAATGTTTTACTGTTTACTGTCTTGTGGAAACCGGGTTTGATGGGCCTCTCGTCTCATGCCGGGGCTTCAGATCAAAACTTCTCACAGACCTGCTGGCCTGGCTGCAGTGCAGGCTGCTAAGCTACAATGTGGAATTCATCCAAACCCTCTCATGCCTAATTTGGTTAATGAGAAATGCATGCAAAGCACATGATTTATGAAGTGGCAATAAGGAGCTGGTGAGAGGCGGTGGGAGAATAACAGTCTTCAAAGTAAAGCTTTTGACAAGAAGAATGGGTTGCATGCGTGAAACCTGTTAGAGACCAACCTCTTGGGCGTCATTAATTAAAGAAACATTAATTTAGACACTGCTGGACAGTTTCAGAGCGGCGTATCAGCTTTCATAATGATGTAATAAGCCACTTCATCAACCTCAATTATCAGGCGACAAATGTATAAACCGCACACAACAACAGTGTAACAACGAGCGGCATGACATACTTAGGTTATATGACAAATTAACATTTCCAGTGACAGTGGTCAGGTAAACGTGTGTTTCCTCAGATTTCTACCATGGTCTCAGTAGTCTCAACAGCATTTCCTTGTCTTGTCTTATTTCCTTCATCCCCACTTCTATATATTAAAAAAAGAACCATCCACATTTGACACACCTACTCATTCAAGGGTTTTTCAAGATCTTTAAAAAGTTTCTTCAAGTGCAGTCACAACAACCATCAAGCGCTATGATGAAACTGGCTCTCATGAGGACCGCCACAGGAAAGGAAGACCCAGAGTTACCTCTGCTGCAGAGGATAAGTTCATTAGAGTTACGAGCCTCAGAAATTACAGCCCAAATAAATGCTTCAGAGTTCAAGTACCAGACACATCAACATCAACTGTTTAGAGAAGACTGAATGAATCAGGCCTTCATGGTCAAATAGCTGCAAAGAAACCACTACTAAAAGAACACCAATAAGAAGAAGAGACTTGCTTTGGCCAAGAAACACGAGCAATGGACATTAAACTGGTGGAAACCTATCCTGTGATCTGATGAGTCCAAATTTGATATTTTTGGTTCCAACCACTGTGTCTTCGTGAGATGCAGTGTAGGTGGATGGATGATCTCCGCAGGTGTAGTACCCACTGTGAAGCATGGCCGAGGTGGTGTGATGGTGCTTTGCTGGTGACATGGTCTGCGATTCATTTAGAATTCAAGGCTAACTTAACCAGCATGGCTACCACAGCATTCTGCAGCAATACGCTATCTCATCTGGTTTGCACTCAGAGTGACTATCATTTGTTTTTTAACAGGATGAATGACCCAACACACCTCCAGACTGTGTAAGGACTATTTGACCAAGAAGGAGAGTGATGGAGTGCTGCTTCAGATGACCTTGCCTCCTTAATCACCTGACCTCAACCCAATTGAGATGGTTTGGGAGGAGTTGGACCGCAGATTGAAGGAAAGCATCCAACAAGTGCTCAGCATATGTGGGAACTATTGGACAAACATTCCAGGTGAATCTGGGTGAGAGAATGCCAAGATTGTGCAAAGCTGTCATCAGAGCAAAGGATGGCTACTTTGAAGAATCTAAAATATTATTTTGATTTAACATTGTTTTGGTTACTACATGATTCCATATGTTATTTCATAGTTTTGATGTTTTAACTATTATATTATACAAAGTAGAAAATTGTAAACAATAAAGAAAAACCCTTGAATGAGTAGGTGTGTCCAAACTTTTGACTGGTACTATATATTTAAAAAAAAATGATATTATACAATAGGCTACATGTCGGTACCAACTTTCCTTGAGAAGATTGAGCTCAGGTACCTAAAATAAAGCACAACACCACTGTATGAGACCCAACCACCTCCAAGGGTCTTGAAATGTGTCCCCAGAGAGGGTGTCAGCGGTGGGGGCCAAAAAGCTAGGTATTCTACCATGACGATAAGTCCAGTGTTGTTCAGGGGTTTCCTATTTTTCGGGTAAAAAAGACATCGTCCAAATGTCCAGCAAGATCATAAAAATAGCTGGGAGTCAGTGAGGTGATGAGTGAGGTTAAGGGCAAGGGGGGGTTCCAGGATGCTAGGGTCAGTGTGTAGCCCCCTAAGGGGCCACAACTGAGCTCCCTGCCCTGGACCCAGGAGTACAAAGGGGAACCTCACCTCCCCCTAGAAAAGACTGCGGACAGAGAAAAGGGCTTGATTAAACTATGGAGGCTATGTCACAAATGTTGAAGCTGATAAGTTAAGGTTATGTGGTTGGAATCGTTTGACGTGATCAAAGCGACTTGAGAAAAATAACACCTGCAACGACATGGTCTGCATTGGAGTCCAATCTCCGAGGTTCAGAAAAGGTATTTCTCAGAAACCTTTTCCCATTCCACAGGAATTTCAAAATGCTGCACTTACAAGGGCAATATGGCTAATGGAATTCAGCCGGGTCGTTTCCTTACGTTTCCACAAAAAAAAGGTGAATGTTTACGAAGACACAGGCCTGGTGGGGAGAGGTCTATTTATTTTCCTGACGATTCTGTAGAGTATTCTGGCATTTCTCCTCCGTGACTCTCACTCAACAGCCATCCATTTGTGTGCCACGTTTATTTATACATTGCAAACCTTCATCAAGGCTAATTTGATGGGGTAAGAAAAGGGAGAGGGTACGAAAACAATCTTATGAAAACGCAGCTGCTACGAGGGCCCGAGTCTGTCTAAATAAAAAGACGGCCTCCGAGAAGTATCCTACAATAATATACAAGTGTTCTGCAAGGTCATGGGGAAGGTCGTCCCCATAAATATACAGCAAATTCTTCTATGGTGCACTTTGTGTGGCGGGATATGGCAAAACACAAGCGCCTTAACTGCTCCAAAAGCCCTTTGATTTACAGCAGTTCAGCCATGTTCTGAAAAAGCATTGGCAATAACAATAGCAAAACTGATTCACGAAGAAGGAAAAAAAAAACATGTCTAGAGAAGTTATGAAGTTCCTATTTCCCTAAAAGTTAGGGAAATAACATCATACCTGATCAGGGTGTTTGATAAACGTCAGCGTTTAAGAATGAATCCACAGCCCACTGTAATTTCAGACCTGTCACACCAGGGGACGGGGGGAAGCTCAATATTTACATTTTTTAACCCTCCATTTTCTGCCGTGATTACAAGAGAGCAACGTCTCTATTACACTGACCCTCAACCCTATCATGTCAGGAAGGAAACCATTATAGTCCTTTATACAGCTGACAAGGCAAGCAATGTTGATGGGGGGGGGTTAGGTAGCGCAAAGTTTGGCCCGTACGATTAGACATACCTTTCATTGGGACAACACACAGCCCCCCATTAGATGCCTTATAACAATGAACCTGGAATCCCAAAAACTGATGAGGCTGCAATTAGGATAACACGGGGGGGGGGGGTTGTGCAGTCTGAATAGAATGCATGTCTATTCGTACGATCCACACTATGTGCTACCTAACCCCCCACCTCGAAAAAGGGAAATTCAGTTGGATTATTTAAGAATAAAACTACAAGGGGGCCGCAGTGCAATCTGAAGTATTGGTGTGGGTGTAGGACGGGGGAGCCGTCCATCCGAAGACCAGCTGGGAATGGGGGGGCTCCATCTGCTCTGTCTGCTGTTGAGTCTCTACGAGCTAAACCCATGACGGAGCTGGAACGCCGGACAGAGCCTGGCGCACGCTATGGAGATGAGAGCGCTGGTTTTTCCCGTTTCCCGCTCACCAGCAGCTGGCCTGGGACAGACGACCTCGCCGGAGAAGAGGGATGGGTGAGGGCTGGGTTTGGGAAAAGGGGGGTAGACAGGGCCTTTCTGCATGAGTGACGGGCGAAAACACAGCATCCATCAGAGTCGGGTGGTCAGCTGGGCAGAGAGCGGAGGAAGCAGCTCGCTTGGGCAGAAAGGACCACCCAAAACAGGCCGAGTCGTACAACCCACGTCGCTGGAGCATGGACAAGAGGCCTTCACACCGATTCACTATACAAATAGTGGCTGTGAGAGCTCTCTTTGGCCAATAAACACGCTCGGGGGTACAGATGAGGGGTAGCAATACGTTACATCAGACTGGAAGTCATGTTCGAAGTAATGAAAAGCCTATCCATTATGAAATGTGGAGACAACAGTTTATGGTTGAAGCACAGGGAGAGGTAGGGCAGGAGGACAAGGTAGTGGGATGCAGTGTGCCCCCAAAGGGAGGATTTATTTCCAGGGAAGACTCTTAAATTACTCCACAATGGGCATGCAATGTAGTTAAAGGAGTGGTTTACTATTTCTGAAGGAAATCTAAAAATGATGTAAATGGCATGTTATAGAAGGGTGCAGACACTTTGATTTCACTTGTTTTTGAGAACCCTATCCCAGCCGCAAAAGGCTTCCTGGCTGTGCACTGTGCACTGTGCTGTGACCAAAAGACATGAACAAAAGCTCCAAAACACCCAAATATGTCAGCTTAGAAACAGACACTCTCTCAGTGTAGCGATGTAGGTCTTTAGATGTTGTACACATGAAATTGTGTCATTCCGAACTTCAATTTTATGCAACTCGAGCAACTTTCCCCTCTAACAGCTGTGCTGCTTCTCTGTGTAGCCTGTGCAGCACAGCTGGTAGAAGAAACCTCTAGAGTCGCACAAAAATGGAACATAACGTTGCGGATTAAGTTTGGAATGACACAATTTCACGTGTACACCATCTTAAGACCTACATCGCTGTACTGAGAAGGTGTTTGTTTCTAAAAGGGCGTCTTGTGGGATCTGAAATGATTAACACTGTTGAAAAAGCAAAAATGACTGTATTCAATAATTCAAATACTGAGCTACACTGAATGTACAAAACAATAGGAACACCTGCTCTTTCCATGACATACACTGACCAGGTGAATACATGTGAAAGCTATGATCCCGTATTTATGTCACCGGTTACATCCACTTCAACATCAGTGTTCACCAACCTTTGAGTCAAGATCATTTTCTGAGTCAAATTGAAAGTCGAGATCTACCGCTCAGATTTCTTTAATCAACATTAACCAATTAAAAACAGTTCTGTAGTAATGAAGTATGCGCAGTAGACTATAAGCCCAATACAGCATGACTGGCTATTCCCTGCCAATGTTGTTCTTAGACCATTTTGAAATAATATTTTTAAAAAGTGTGTTACTGTATTTGATCACACTGGTAATAGATACTTTGTTGATTACTTGTGAGGCACAGTTGACTGAGCATATTTAGCTTTTTACATTTTTTACTGGACTGATGTTCTACATCTGATGGCCAGTCTGAGGGGAGGGAGGGAGCAGCGGCGAGGCTGCCTCTCCCTCGACTCACCGTCCCGCCGTTCTCTCTCTCTCTCCGAGGGAAGAGGACACAGTCTTTCAGCTGATCGCGAAACTCGCACTGTATCATTTCTGCCTCACGCTGTTACTCCTATGACCAGAGAAAGTGAAATATTCCTTGATATTAAAAAAGGCCCCCAGTCCCTAATAATAACAGCGTAAGCTTATCGGAGCACTTTGCTATAGTCATTCATTGCAGCTGCAGTGCTGGTTGTATCTTGAGTGGAAGTAAGGAGAAGGCCCATTCTATGGCGTATAAAAGTGTTGACAGTGCTGAATAACAACGTAAATAGGAACTTACTCATAAACACAGAAGCTCTTTGCTGTAAATGTTGAGTCTCTCTCTAGTCATGGTTTTAAAAGTTTTGAAAATCTCACAGTAGCAACTTTGCTGTGCGTTCAATGCTTTTTTTTTTTACAGTCTTTGGCTCGAGGAAACTGTGCAGACACTGTTCTGAGCTATCTGATTGGCTAGCACTAGGTCAATAAGGTGCACTTGATTTGCTCTCCGGGCCTACCGGGTAGGCAGAGTGCTACCTTCAGACTCATGAAATGGTTTAAAAATGGGAACACTTTGCCTTCCCACCACTAGGGCTTGTTGTTTTTACAGAAATGTTTGGTGATCAACTGGGATTCCCTTGGAGATCGACCAGTTGGTGAACACTGGTATAGATGAAGGGAAGGAGACAGGTTAAAGATGGATTTTTAAGCCTTAAGACAATTGAGACATGGATTGTGTATGTGTACCATTCAGATGGTGAATGGGCAAGACAAAATATGTAAGTGCCTTTGAACCGGGTACAGTAGTAGGTGCCAGACGCAGTGGTTTGAGTGTGTCAAGAACTGTAACGCTGCTAGGTTTTTCACGCTCAACAGTTTCCCGTGTGTATTACGAATGGTTCACCACCCAAAGGACATCCAGCCAAATTGACAAAACTGTGGGAAGCATTGAAGTGAACATGGGCCAGCATCCCTGGAATGCCTTTGACAGCTTGTAGTCTATGCCCCGACGAATTGAGGTTGTTGTGAGGGCAAACGTGTGCAACTCAATATTAGGAAGGTGTGCCTAATGTTGAGTACACTCAATGCATATTGTATGCTCCGTTTAAAATATATATATTTTATACTAATACAATTGCTCAGAGAACTAAATTTAACAAGTAATATATTTATTTCTCAAATTATTTGACAGCCCTTTTTACAATGCCTTTCACCTTCCGAGTATAACACATACTTTTTCTAAAATGTTTTATGGGATTGGAGAACACATTGGGAAGGATCTTAGACCAATCCCCCTTTCAGAATCTTTCCAGATACTTGAAATCCTTCATCTGCCCTCATGGACTGACCTCGTCAATTTAAACCACAGGATTTCCATGGTTTTCAGGTCAGGAGACAGAGATTGGCATTGCAGAAGGTTGATGTTGTGGCCAATTAAGCATGTCTTTGGACATTTTTAGGTGTGTTTGGGGTTGTCTTGCTGGAAGATCAACTAGCGGCCAAGTTTCAGCCTCCTGGCAGAGGCAACAAGGTTTTTGGCTAAAATATCCTGGTACTGGGTAAAGTACATGATGCCGTTGACCTTAACAAGAGCCCTAGGAACAGTGGAAGCAAAATAACTCCATAACAAAGATCCACCACCATATTTTACAGTAAGTATGGGGTTGTTTTCTGCTCATGCATTCTCATTTCAACACCAAACCTACCATAGGTGTGCGTGACCAAAGAGCTCCATTTTCTCTGAGCAATCGTATTAGTATAAAATAACAATTTCTCAAATAAATTTAGCATTCAATATAGCTCAGTATTTTTAAAATACTTTTTGTTCATCTTTACCAAGGGTGTCAATTTCAGACCCACTTTATTTGGGTGCTTTTGTTCATGTCTTTTTGGTTGCCTCCACAGTGCACAGCGAGCAATGACGAAGCCTATCACAGCTGGGGTAAGTTTCTCAAAAACAAAAATAGTATCTGCACCCTTCTATAACATGCCATTTACGTCAAAAATAGAGATGGTCTTCAGAAATAGTAAACCACTCCTTTAACTTAAGTTCAAATCAGTAAGGCTGGCCTGAATGCTTATCCTCGGCCTACAAAATAACTCACATTGCACCCTTTATCACAGCTGGAATTTGTGTCTGTGATGTGTACAAATCTTCATCAACAGCACAGCGTCATGTCACTCTTCCATCCTTTACTGTCAATTAGCCACGTGCAGAATGTCAGTTACCTATTACCCTATTAATCGCCAATGAGCACAGCTGAATAATGCAACTTCACCATGCTTGTTAAATAACCTATGGGCCAGTGGAGTCTCTGCAGAGGAGGAAGGAGAAGACCATCAGTGAATTTCATTTAAAATAAAAAGTGAAACACTCGAAAAGTTATGCTTTTTAGATAAAACTATACAAAATGTATTCACGTCACCAAATAATGCATTGTTTCGCAATGAAGGTCTACAGTAGCCTCGCCAGCACTCTGTAAAATCAAATGTTATTTGTCACATGCGCCAAATACAACAGGTGTAGAACTTACAGTGAAATGCTTACATGGACTTCAATACAAAACCTAGGAGGCTCCTGGTTCTCACCCCCTTCCATAGACATACACAGCAATTATGACAACTTTTGGAGGACGCCCTCCAACCTATCAGAGCTCGTGCAGCATGAACTGATATGTTGTCCACCCAATCAAATGATCAGAGAATGAATCTATTACTGAAAGGATTCTAGTAGCCATGTTGACTATGACGTTAGCTAATATGGTGACAACGATGCAGGCTGTTTATAGCAGTTAACGGTTATGATATGAAGGTTTGGCTTGGAAAGTTTGTTGTACACTGAAGTCCACAAGCGAAGTGAAAAAGTGAGAGGAGGAAAGCGCGTAGAGAAGGAATTATGTGATCATGCTGTTTATATGTGGCTGCTATGAAAGTGCTATGAAAGTGAGCTGTGTTTGAGTGTGATCAGGGGTGTATTCATTCTGAGCCGACTCTGTTGAAAACGTTTCTTAAAAACGGAAGCAAACAGAACCAAAAAGGGATAAACATATCTGAATTTGTCCAATAGAAACTCTCATTTGCAACTGTTGGACTAATGATTACACCCTAGATCAGCTAGATGCAGGCAAGAGTGTGCAAGGAGGTATTGAATGGCACGGTCATCCTTGACTTTTTCTCGTGACCTGTTGTAAACATTAATTCATAGGGTAGGTTGTAGAAACCTGATGATGGGTGTAGGGAAAATTTGAGCATCATGTAGCTAAATTGATCTGGGTGAATGGAATATGAATGACAGTGATCCAATATGCTGTAATAGAAATAAGGCCATGCTCATAATAGAAAAAATATATATATATATATAATAATAATAATAATAAAAAATAAAAAAGTCATCCGCCCTCATCTTAAACGGCATCGACCGCCACTGCTATGGGCAATCACCTTGCTCTCCATTCACTAATGGGCATACATCTTGTGATGTATTTAAATGATGGCTTACCCCTCATTACTCTCACTTGCGTCTTACAGCAAACTATCATCGCCGACCATCCACCTCAAGGCTGTCATCAAAACCTCTTTCTCCCAGCTGGTGAGTTTCGATGCCAGCTGCCCAGCATAGGGCTACCTGCCATCCCGGCATCTGGCTATGGGGGACGTTTATTGGAGACAAGGCCATCTCTCAAACTATTTACTAAACTTTCAAATTTGCATTTTCGTTTCAGTTGTTCATTCAGTTAAGCCTGTACTCACTTCAAGCCAACATGTTTACTGCACTGGGCCTTTAAATCGATGCAGCTCATTCAAATCCATTTTCCATTATAAATTATACAATTCGGTCAGGATGGGAAAAATAAATATATCTATATACTTTCAAACTGGTTGTTGTGACATGGCGCTAGATAAGCCTAATTTAGATAGCTTTTTGCAACACTTTCTCAGCCAATAACACTTACAAAACACAAAATGTGAAACGATTATGCATTAAATTAGTACACAAAGGGTTGAGACATCTCGCTGATGCAATCAACAATGTTGTTGTTTCTCGAGCTCCACTGAAGTGATCAAGATTTTCAATAGGTTTGTGCAATTACACTTCACTCCATTTGCGATATGCTTTCTTTAGCTAATAGACTGTATGCTTTCGGTTTTGTAACCCCACATCCCTAAGGTACTGAATTTCCAGAAATAACAGTTTGTACGCTGATTGAGAGATACGGAAACATCTAGAACTGAGTCACAGGAGAGGAATGAGAGTTGTCAGTCGTTATGGCGTCATTGCATTGCCCTCTAGTGGAGATCAAGATCACTACATCTTACCTGGTCTTTGGACTTTGGAGATGATGGTGATGTTTCAAAGTCTTTCTTGGTTTCAAGGATTTTTTTCACCAGCCCACCTGTGGATAAACAAGGTGCAGGAGTTTTAAAAGTGTTGGTAATTTACAGTCCCAATTGATATAAACCAAGTTGTAGAAATACGTACTAGAATTCTTAGCACCTACAAGATCAAATGAAGTGATTGTTTGGCTTGCAAAATTGCTTACCATGCTTCTCATCGCCTTGAAGTCCCACTGAAGGATCCTGTAGAGAACAAAATAGTGGCGTGACAATTAAAAATATTTAGAATGAACAATGCTGATGCCCTCTTCTCTTGGTTGCAACTTATAATAGTTATCCATTTTAGGGCCTGAAATATGTTTCTATATGTTTCACTTCAAACATTGAACCATGAGAGCTTGGACCTGGATGTGCAAAAACTAATAGAGGTATGGCATTCTCAAAACTATTTTTCATAACGTAACAGAAGTTTAGATACGAGTTTTAATGACTCCAACCTAAGTGTATTTCAACCACTCCACAAATTTCTTGTTAACAAACTATAGTTTGGCATGTCGGTTAGGACATCTACTTTGTGCATGACACAAGTCATTTTTCCAACAATTGTTTACAGACAGATTATTTCACTTATAATTCCAGTGGGTCAGAAGTTTACATACACTAAGTTGTCTGTGCCTTTAAACAGCTTGGATAATTCCATAAAATGATGTCAAGGCTTTAGAAGCTTCTGATAGGCTAAATTACATCATTTGAGTCAATTGGAGGTGTACCTGTGGATGTATTTCAAGGCCTACCTCCAAACTCAGTGCCTCTTTGCTTGACATCATGAGAAACTCAAAAGAAATCAGCCAAGACCTCAGAAAAAAATTGTATACCTCCACAAGTCTGGTTCATCCTTGGGAGCAATTTGCAAACACCTGAAGGTACCACCTTCATCTGTACAAACAATAGTACGCAAGTATAAACACCATGGGACCACGCAGACTTCATTCCACTCAGGAAGGAGAGGCATTCTATCTCCTAGAGACGAACGTATTTGGTGCGAAAAGTGCAAATCAATCCCAGAACAACAACAAAGGACCTTGTGAAGATGCTGGAGGAAACAGGTACAAAAGTATCTATAGCCACATTAAAACGAGTCCTATATCAACATAACCTAAAAGGCCGCTCAGCAAGGAAGAAGCCACTGCTCCAGAACCACCATAAAAAAAGCCAGACTAAGGTTTGCAACTGCATATGAGGACAAAGATCGTACTTTTTGGAGTAATGTCCTCTGGTCTGATGAAACAAAAATAGAACTGTTTGGCCATAATGACCATCGTTATGTTTGGCCATAATGACCATCGTTATGTTTGGAGAAAAAATGGGGAAGCTTGCAAGCCGAAGAACACCATCCCAACTGTGAAGCACGGGGGTGGCAGCATCATGTTGTGGGGGTGCTTTGCTGCAGGAGGGACTGGTGCACTTCACAAAATAGATGGCATCATGAGTCTGGAAAATTATGTGGATATATTGAAGCAACATCTCAAGACAGTCAGGAAGTTAAAGCTTGGTGGCAAATGGCCGAAACGTTTGACCCAAGTTAAGCAATTTAAAGGCAATGCTACCAAATACATATTGAGTGTATGTAAACTTCTGACCCACTGGGAATGTGATGAAAGAAATAAAAGCTGAAATAAATTACTCTCTCTCCTACTTTTCTGACATTTCACATTCTTAAAATAAAGTGGTGATCCTAACTGACCTAAGACAGGGAATTTTTACTCGGATTAAATGTCAGGAATTACGAAAAACTGAGTTTAAATGCAAGTAAACTTCCGACTTCAACTGTATGTGCTCCCTCACCATCTCTATGTCGGGCAGGTCGGGGGGAGGGGCAGCCTCCTGCACCACAAACTGCTCATCTTCATCCTCCTCCTCATCCTCAGAGAGCTTCTTCCCCTCCATTATGACAGCTGCCGGGGGCTTGGCACTAGTCAGCCTGCAACACACACATAGGGCTTAGAGGGGGCAATGGAGCAAAGCACATACAGTGGGGCAAAAAAGTATTTAGTCAGCCACCAATTGTGCAAGTTCTCCCACTTAAAAAGATGAGGCCTGTAATTTTCATCATAGGTGCACTTCAACTATGACAGACAAAATGAGAAAAAAAATCCAGAAAATCACATTGTAGGATTTTTAATGAATTAATTTGCAAATTATGGTGGAAAATAAGTATTTGGTCACCTACAAACAAGCAAGATTTCTGGCTCTCACAGACCTGTAACTTCTTTTTTAAGAGGCTCCTCTGTCCTCCACTCGTTACCTGTATTAATGGCACCTGTTTGAACTTGTTATCAGTATAAAAGACACCTGTCCACAACCTCAAACAGTCACACTCCATCATTTGCAAATTAATTCATAAAAAAATCCTACAATGTGATTTTCTGGAATTTTTCTCTCTCATTTTGTCGGTCATAGTTGAAGTGTACCTATGATGAAAATTACAGGCCTCATCTTTTTAAGTGGGAGAACTTGCACAATTGGTGGCTGACTAAATATTTTTTTGCCCCACTGTATAATTTTCTCGGGCCCGGGTTCAGTTGCTAAACATTGTGAAACTTTGCAGATAGAAATGTCATGGAATAGAGCTGACGTGAGTCCTAAATCTACATGTTTTCGCTAAATCATACATTTTGAAAAGTTCCAAAATGTGACCTGAATGCAGTGCTGCTATGCTGACAACTGTATCATTCATAGTGACACAGGAAGTAAAAAGTATGAAGGGAGGTCACCGTTCAGCCGGGGTCACGTCAGCATAGCTCTCCTGCCTCTTGAACCGAGGAGGGGCAGGCCGTGCGCTGTTGGGCCGAGGTATCCTTCGGTTGCTGGTTGGGAAGATGAGAAAGTCAAGCCACACTAATGAATGATCAGCCACAGCCAGAGTAATGGGGAATATTTAAGATTAATAAAGTTCATATTTAGTTAAGAGTAAATAACACAATGCTTAGCATATTTATATGTTTTCCCTTTCTGTAACACACATTTCAATTGTTCTATTTGTGACACGGGTTGATGGTCACTTGACTCTAGACTGTTATTTATTAAACTCATTCTGTCGATAGTGATTGATGTCAGGCTGACGGTACACTTAACAAACGGCACACTGATATTATATTGATGACCTTATGAACATTGTTTGATTCTGTAGCAGCTGGCACAGTCACAGTCTTTTGTTGTGACTTTGTACAAGCCTCTCTGGGTGGTATTTACAGAACATTTTGTACTGTGTGATTAGAGAGCCCGTTAGACATTTTCTATGCTGGAGGGTGTTTTCCATGTTGCAACTTGTATTAAACCAACTTGATTTATGATAGACCATATATCCTCTACTGCTCTCCTTTCTGTTCACCTGGAAATTCCTTTAACAGTCAGTAAACCCCACTCTCTCTCACCAATATCCACCAATATTATACATAGCAGGGTCTCTCAAAGCTGATCATGGGGACACACTGTGTATGCTGTACTGTACTCGAATTGAGCATCAATTCAACACCAGGAATAAGCCATCAGATTGGTTGGTTCAGAATAACCATTTAACCAAGAAACTCTGGGAATCACGTCTTCAACGAATCACAGATATTCAAAGCCAGATAGATAGGATCAGGACAGTGTGAAAAGTTACTGCATTTAGTTAGAACAATTATTCACATACTAGCCAGTTCATTCAGTCTAATTGGAGTAGCTGGTTGTAGTGAGAACATGAAAATAAGAGTGGTCCCCAGAACGAGAGTTGAGAAACCCTACTCTATTGGGACCTCGGTTGCAACACTAACCATTCAGTCAGTCACTCAGTCTACCATGGGATAGCATGTGTTTGATGTTACGCTGAGAAGAATGTAATTGAGAGTGGGGACTAGCAGAGCAATTTGTTGTGGTGTAAAAGAGAGAGAAAGTGGCTAATCAAATGTAATGAGGGGGTTGAGAATACACAGGGCTGCGTCCCAAATGACACCCTATTCACTAGATTTAGTGCACTACTTTTGACCTGGGCACTCTGTAGGGAATAGGGTGCCATTTGGGACACAGCCAGTGTTAAGTGCGCCCGTTGAGTGCGGCGGGTTGATCAAAAAGGAGAAAGTGGAGGGTTTGCATCAGTGAATGGAGTTTTGTTTTTGTAGCATGTTTCGAAACTCTTTCTATCCCACAGAGAAGAAATTGGCCAAAACTTCAGTTTTAAGCAGTGAGGTTATGGGAGAGACCATTTCAATTGTTGCTGACTGTGCAAATTGAGCGGTGCCCTCAACAGGGCATACAATTAACACTTGACAAATGTGGGTAGATTTGAGGTATTGGCGGGTACGAATGTCTATTTCACCAGACACTTAGGTGGGTGGTCAATTTGCAGGGCTCTATATTGCGAGCATTACATGTCAAAAGCCAAGTAAGGGCACATGTGCAAGTTGTGATGTATAGCAGAGAAATGCTGCAGTAGCTGTTCAAAGTATTTCTGCCCTTTTGTTTCATAACTGCAACAGCGCATGGCTGGGGAGCTGTGTGCAGGGAGTTAAGTGCAGATAGATTTATTTTTGGAGGCGCTGCACACAGGCTTAACAGTTGGTCTAATTTACTCGGAAGTCTACAAAAGTAAGACTGTCCTCATATTTCTTGACTATTTCAAATGTTTTGTTCATAAGCTCGGTTGTTTTTCCATGTTTGATTGAGTCTGCTGCTTCAACTGATAAAGAGACGCATCTACTACTCAGTTCCAAAATCTCACACACACAAAGACATCTTGAGTGGCCCCCTTACCACGGTAACCTACCGCCCTCAAAGGAGCAGCTGAACATTTTGTCTCATCTGATATTTTGGCTAAAATGAAATTACTTCCTTACCAATACATTTCTTGTTTTAGAAACATTACAAAGCATGGTCATCTGTTTTTTTTAAATTATTATTTTAAAAATGTAATTATGGACCCAAAAATATTTTTGCTGTAAATGTTTTTATTTATTTTTTAAATCGACCTGAAACAGTGGCTGGTTGACCAAAAATAAAAATGTTAGGCCATGCCCCTCAAACCCTGCTAATTTGCTTAAATCAACGGTCAAACGCCACACAGACCTGTGGGCCATGTGGGCTGGCACTGCGTCTGTGGCATCGCCGTTCTCCAGGGGGACTGGCCTCTCTGCCAATGGAGTGTCTCCATCTACAACAACACAAGGTGATGCTGACATGAGAACTCACATCTTTCATTGGAACTTACAATCGATGGACTTGAAAGTAAGAAATGCTGATGGCTAAGGCTTATAGAACAGAGACACATAAAAAATGTCCACCCTGGATCACTAAATGAAAAAGACACCAGCGCCATCTACTGAGAGATGGTATAGGTGCAGTGAGCGAAATACTCACCTCCTTCACCGTCAGACTCTTCTGGAAAAGAGACGACAAAAAAAGTATTAGATTTTTTTTCTTCTCTCTACTCATATTATTCTGTAAACAGAAGTATGACTTTAGTGAAAGGCTAGAAAGCTGGGATATTTGAGAGGAGCAGAGAGGTTTTTACCTTGTTGGGTTCCTGCTTTGGGCATGCGCCTCTGCCCCTTAGCAGATGAAGGCCGGGGTATTCTGGCTGGACTGTCAGACTGAGGAGAGGAGGAGATGAGGAGAGTACAAGAGAGGATGACTGAATAAGTGTGTCCCATTCATGTTTATGAGTGCACACACACTTATAAACACGCAGGGTCATTCTTAGAAAAAGGACATAGGAAGCCCCGTTTTGAAAATAAGAGGTTACCTGCTTGTCTGTGACTTCTGCGGCCTATTAAAAAAAAGAAAAACACAGGGTAAACATTTGATTAGCAATTGAATCCAGGCGTGTCCGAAACTTCCACCAAACGGCGCTACAATGGAAGTAAAGCAGTAGGAAACCAAGCTCCTGTGGTAAATGGCATAGCACTATTTCCAAAGCATGGTCAGCTACGCTAGGCAACCGTAGTAAACTCCCACGGAAAACACTCATACCGTACTAGCCAGTTTACCCTTCCCAGTTCTATGCTTTATAGCTCTAGCGAGCTAGACTAGGGGGCATTAGGCTAGAAGGACACGGAAGAGATACCTCTTCAGCTGTATCAACAGACTCCAGTGGAAGCTTCCAGTGGTAAAGGAGCACAGAAATCAACCATTATCACACTGATAGCACCATAGAAATAGCCTACATAAGTATAATATAATATTCTCGAATATGTAAAAAGCCAAATGTGTCTATTTCTATGGATGGCAATTTCGATCTGGTCTATGGCCATGCGGTACTAGCACGAGTGGTCTATGGAAGCTAAGTCAAATCTGTCACACAACCAAAGCACATTCAACATCAGTTCATGAATGTGGTGAGAGTCTATAGTAGTCTGAGAAATTGTGGAGACTTCTTTTTCCATCTCTGGTGGTTTAACCTCCTGGTTTTACTGAATGAAGAGTGCTGTAGATTACATTTACATTTAAGTCATTTAGCAGACGCTCTTATCCAGAGCGACTTACAAATTACAGCAGTTTTTGAAAAATTTGGATCAAAAACCTATATATGCAATTTAGCAGACACTTTTATCCAAAGTGACTTACAGTCATGCGTGCATACATTTTACATATGGGTGGTCCCAGGAATCGAACCTACTACCCTGGCGTTACAAGCACCATGTTCTACTAACTGAGCTACAATGGACCTCAATCCTAATCTGATGTATTCCATCCTAGCAACAAGCAAAGCTGAAGAGCCCTTGAAATGAAGCAAGCGAGCGATTTAGCATCCACCAACACAAAACCAGACAGAGCAATTACAGCAAAGATTGATACAAATAAATGGATCAAATTTGATTTGTCACGCTTCGTAAACAACAGTGAAATGCCTACTTATGGGCCATTCCCAACAACGCAGAGAAAAACAATAGAAAAATAATAACAAGGAATAAACATATATATAACTTAGCTATATACACAGGGTACTAGTGCAGTCGATGTGCAGGGGTACAAGGTAATTGAGGTAGATATGTACATATAGGTAGGGTTAGTGACTAGACAACGGGATAGATAATAAACAGTAGCAGCAGCATAAGTGAGGAGTCAAAAAAGTTAGTGACAAAAAGGGTCAACGTAGATAGTCCGGGTAGTTATTTGGTTAAATATGTAGCAGTCTTATTGCTTGGGGGTTCTGTTCGATCCAGACTTGGTGCATCGGTATTGCTTGTCGTGCAGTGTTTTGAGATCTCCTGGCACCGCCTGATATAGTGGTCTTGGATGGGAGGGAGTTTGGTCCCAATGATGTACTGGGCCGTACACACCTCTGTAGTGCAGTTGCCATGATGCCAATCCAGTTGCTCTCAATGGTGCAGCTGTATAACTTCTTAAGTATCTGAGGGCCCATGCCAAATCTTTTCTGAGGGGGAAGAGGCGTTGTCGTGCCTTTCTTCACAACTGTGTTGGTGCGTGTGGACCATGTTTATACCTTAGTAATATTGACACTGAGGATATTGATGCTCTCTACTCGCTCTACTACAGGCCCGTCGATATGGATGGGGGCATGCTCAGTATGCATGTCAAACTGCAATTCTTTAAAATCGGTTTTCCGTTAAAACGCTAAGAAATATTCCTAACATTCCATGTGAATTCACAATGCGGAATATGGTCCTATTGCGTATGAATGCTAGGGGGCAATGAAGTACTATCGTCCGCAGTCATAATCACAGTAGGCAATCGGTATACTGACATACTGAGAGCAATGAAACAAATGACCCTGTCTTAAATGCAAACAATAGCATAGGCCAATGAAAAGAGTGGAGACAGATTGCACAATGAGGAAATGACAGAAATGGTATTTTAAAATATTGTGAAAGGCCTTTTAGCTGTGGCCTGCTGTTCATTGACAGCCACAACTAATCAGCTGTTTGATATGTCGCGCGTGCAGCCTGACTGTAGGCCTACGCGCTCGTGATGTGATACAACACAATCCACCATTTCTTTAAATAAGCAATTGATCCTCTCCGGGTAAATTATGCTCTCTGGTGTAGTAATTTCAATGAATTAATTCATTTCTGTACAGACATGAGTCATTTAATTATATAACATGGTACATTTATTTCAATTTACCTGCAGAACCTCCAGCACCCTTCCCGCGGCTGTTTTCTTCCATGTGCGCTGTGCTCTCCCAAAGGCCAAATAAATCCACACTTATTATTAATTATAAATTCAATGAATAGTGGTCAGTAACCCCATATGAGGTTATTGCGTATGTGAATCATTTCACTAAGTCAATGAACAAGTGTTTATCAAATAATTTATTTATCCCGTTTAGCCAATAGTGGCACTTGCACATCTGAGCTAACTTTTTTGCAAGTTCATGGCAACAGTTGAATAATATGAAAAAAAAGGAGAAACCCGCACACACACTGCTCTTGATAGTATCACTGCTCCTTAATAAGCTTTACGTATTGGCCTCAAGGCCTTCGTCAGAGCTTTTGTGAGTTCTTTAAATTAGCCACATTTTAAAAATCCCAAAGGTTCTGACGAAGGCCGTGAAGCCGATAAGGTATCTTCAAAAGCTAATTTAAGTAGGACCATCCGGTTGCTCTGCTCAAACCATCGTATTACGCTACTCTCATCACCCTATTGGGGAACCTTCGATACGGCTGGCTAGTCGATCCAGGGCGAATGGAGGGAAAATCAGAACGGTTCAGGACTACACGACAAGTCACCGGGTAACAGACAACTACGAAGAAGGACAAATGGAGACAAGTTGCTTGAACCGTTTCGGACAATCAGGGCCTTACAAGCTTGCCGCAAAAAGGCCCAACCCCCTTTCCAAGGCTGGCCCGTTTACCTAGAGATCCCAGGCAAACCCAGGCATTTCACATCAATACATTCATGACTTGCTCAAAGTGGGCGGCGGTTCGTGTGCCTTCGGAAAGTAATTCAGACCTTTTGACTTTTTCCACAATGGATTAAATAAAACTAATTCCTCAGCAATCTATACACAATACCCCATAATGACAAAGTGACATTTTAGCAAATGTATTAAAAATAACAAATAAATAAGGTATTTCTACATAAGTATTCAAACCCTTTGCTATGCGACTCGAAATTGACCTCCGGTGCATCCTGTTTCAATTGATTATCATTGAGATGTTTCTACAACTTGAATGGAGTCCACCTGTGGTAAATTGAAATGATTGGACATGATTTGGGAAGGCACACACCTGTCTATATAAAAGTCCCTCAGTTGACAGCGCATGTCAGAGCATAAACTATGAGGTTGAAAGAATTCCGAGACAGGATTGTGTCGAGGCACAGACCTGGGGAAGGGTAACAAAACATTTCCGCAGCATTGAAGGTCCCCAAGAACACAGTGGCCTCCATCATTCTGAAAAGGAAGAGGTTTGGAACCACTAAGACTCTTCCTTGAGCTTGCCGCCCGGCCAAACTGAGCAATCGGGGGAGAAGGATTTGGTCAGGGAGGTGACCAAGAACCCGATGGTGACTCTGACAGAGCTCCAGAGTTCCTATGTGGAGATGGGAGAACCTTCAAGAAGGACAACAATCTCTGCAGCACTCCACCAATCAGGCCTTTATGGTAGAGTGGCCAGACAGAAGCCACTCCTCAGTAAAAGGCACATGACAGCCTGCTTGGAGTTGGCCAAAATGCACCTAAACACTCTCAGGTCTGATCAAACCAAGATTGAACTATTTGGCCTGAATGCCAAGCGTCACGTCTGGAGGAAACCTGGCACCATCCCTACGGTGAAGCATGGTGGTGGCAGCATCATGTTGTGAGGTTCTTCTTCAGCGGCAGGGACTGGGAGACTAGTCAAGATTGAGGCAAAGATGTACGGAGCAAAATACACAGAAATCCTTGATGAAAACCTGCTCCGGAGCGCTTAGGACCTCAGACTGGGGCAAATGTTCATCTTTCAACAGGACAATGACCCTAAGCACACAGCCAAGACAACGCAGGAGTGGCTTCAGGACAAGTCTCAATTTCCTTTCGTGGTCCAGCCAGAGCCCCGATTTAACAGCTCTGGAGAGACCTGAAAATAGCTGTACTTGCTGTACACTCCCCATCCAACCTGACAGAGCTTGATAGGATCTGCAGAGAAGAATGGGAGAAACTCCCCAAATACATGTGTATCAAGCTTGTAGCATCATACCCAAGAATTTGGGATACTTATTTAAATAAGGCTGTAACGTAATACGTAACCGTATTCTTTGTATTTTGATTATCAGTAAAAAAAACTCAGCAGGCTTAACTTGCCGACTGCCATAAAATGCCACAAATTGTTTGTCTTTCACTGAAACAATGGAGAGGAACCAAACATATAAGTTTCAGGCAACTAGAATTCTTTGCAGTTTGGTTGTATTCATTCTTTTATTCGATCACCTACCCAAATGGGGAAAGCTCAGAGCAGGCTCAACAATCTCAGAACAGGCTCAACAATCTCAGAGCAGGCTCAACTTGTATGACTGCTCAGTTCACTTGCCCTAGGCAATAGGGCAAGCCTTAGCCCTTTACACTCTTACCCGTACATGGGTTGAAAATGGCAGATTTGGGCACTGATAAACACCTAAATTGGAACGCAGTGGCAGTACAGTAACATGCAATACATGACGTCAGAGTTGTGTCTCTTTACTTCGCAGTGATCTATGGGTTTTGATTGACAGTCGTTGTGAAATTGAGCACCCCACGAGAAAAGTGACCCCCATCGCTCCTACTAATTGGGCAACCTTTACAAATGTTTTCTTGTCTGAGTGAGACAAATGCTGTAAATTAGGAGGACTATGGATTTTGAAAGATGAGACATTGAGGATTATAATAAATACTGCTTTGACTTCACATTTCTATATCATAAAACTCATGTCATATACAGTGTCAACGTTTGATCACAATGTTTGATGTGACATTGCGACATACCCTGGGTTGTTCTGAACAGAATGAGCCTACGTTTGTCTATTGTGAAGAAAATATTCAGTGGCACACGCACTTGAATGCACTCATGACTAGGGCTGTTGACCGTATTACCGCCACACGGGCAGTCATGACTGCAGTAAAAAATGTGTTAGTAGTACCCAACTCGCTAACAATCATCAGGTCACTAATGGCCTGGTATTCAGGACTCCATTGTCCCTCTATTCGCTCCGACATCAACGCAAACGCATTCAAAAATCCCAAACATTTATCATCAAAACAGTATGTGCTTTTAAAACTCACTGTGATTGATCAATTTAAAGAAAGAAAGTTCAACAGTAGGTTAAAACTGAGTTTAAAACATGGTCCTCGTGGATGATGTTTCAAAGCCTAACAGAACGAAATGGACAGATCTTTCTAAGGTGATAATTCAAAAACACCCGTATGCATATTAGAGATTATGCATAACCATAGGCATATATATATATATATGAGCCCGAAAAAAAATCCTGAATTAAAATAATGATTATGCCGTTATACAATACATAACCAACCATATATTACACATGGCAGGAAAACATTTTTAAAAAAGCTATCTTTGGTACAGTTGGTTTAGCCTAAATTAAACTCATTTAGATTTATCCAACAATTAGTGAATTTGTTTTAGATTTTGAATAACTAGTAATAGGACTTTTTTCCCCTTCACAATTACGACTGGCACATTACCTTTAGCTACAGAATATCTCACCACATCTCCTTCATTCCTTTCTTCAGCACAGAGAGAGAGGGGCTGTCAACAGCTTTTATTTTTCTTAAATTTAAACTAGGCAAGTCAGTTAAGAAATTATTATTTACAAATGATGGCTTACCAAACCCTAGCCCGGACGACGCTGGGCCAACTGTGCGCCACCCTATGGGACTCCGAATCACGGCCGGTTGTGATACAGCCTGGAATCAAACCAGGGTCTGTAGTGACTCCTCTAGCACTGAGATGCAGTGCCTTAGACCGCTGCGCCACTCGGGAGCTTAATGAAATATGTTTAGTTGTTCCCGAACAGATTTCACTTGGTTTCCCAAATTAAGCACTGGGTAGCTGCAGGAACAGGGTTGGAGAGCCCATGGCATACAGTGGAATATCACCTGTGGCACAGCAAAATGACCGGAGTAGCCTACTCAACATGAGCAAAAAACATTCCGGTGGGAAAGTGGCCTCTATTCACCATTCCAGTCTTTTTTTTTTCTCTTAACCGTTTGATAACGGGCCACATTAAATCAAAACTAATTTTATATATTAATAAAAACAAGATTAAATTGAGAAGTCTGATGGATGAAAATATGATCACTTGATGAGAGAACAGCGTGTGCATCCTGAGGCAAGGAACAGAGCGCAAGCCTTTTTGTTGTTGAGACTTTTAAATCATCAATAGCCTATAGGATGCATCATGCAGCCCATATATATATATTTTTTTTTATTTCTAAGGCATTCCAAGGTGTCTATCATTCACTGAAGTTGCCAAATAACTAAATCTAGCATATATAACCTGTTTCAAATGATCACTTCATATGCGTGCACTCTCGCTCCAGAATGGGAAAATTATCCATTCTATTTCACTCAGTTCAATGATATTGTTCTTACTATAAAATCATATAATATAAAATAATGGCACAGGACTTAAGCACATCTTGTCTGCTAAATGAACAAGCCTACAGCCTATGGCACGGTGCATCACCAGATTACAGTAGGCCAACTTAAATTTTGTTCCTCTGAAATACATTTCCATATCATAATGTTTCTTTAGACCTGCCTAAAATAAAGAATTCATTTAATTGGGACGGTGTATATTCAATAGATTCACTAGAATGTTTTAAATGTAGATGTTCCAAAGGTGCTCATCAGAGGCTTGTATGCAGCTTGTATGAGTGGTACAATCAATATTCATCTTAACTAACATTCAATTACCATGAGACCGGCAGCCTTTTGCATGACAATAACCGGCTGACAAAATGTAATGAACACCGCAGCCCTACTCATGACTCCTTTCTACGCGCACCCAAAATGATGACTGACAATAGTAGATACTGCTCATTGGAGAGAGGGGAGAGCTTACCGCTGGTTCAGGTTTGGTCGTTTTACTGGGCTCCTCTGGATGTGGTCGGTGTTTTGACTCCTCTGATGCTCTGGCCTAAAAACACACACAACGGATCTCATAGAAACACGTGCTGCTACTGTTACGCTAAGGATTTAAAATGGGACAAAGCCATGGAATGACTGACATGCCCCTACCTTTTTGTCCCCTTTCTCTGGCACCTTGGTCTTCTCCTCCCCCTGTTTGTGTCTGGTCTCTCTCGCCTTCTCCCTTTCTCCCTTCTCTCGCCGTTTATCCCTGTCTCCATCTTCCTCCCTATATCGGTCTCTCGCTCTGTGTGTTTCCTTGTCTTTGCTCTTCTCTCCGCCTCTGTCCTTCTCCCTCTCCTTGTCTCGTTCCCCGTCTTTCTCTCTTCTCTTGTCTTTGTCCCTCTCTCGGTCCCGGCTCTTGTCCTTGTCGCGGTCTTTGGTCCGGTCTCGTTCGCGGGCCTTCTCCGACCGCTCTCCCTCGCGGTGGGACTCCTTCTCCTTGTTGCCTCGCCTGTCCTCCTGCTCTTTGGGCTGGTCCGGGTCCTTCTTCTCCCGGCCTCCACCGACGCTGTGCTCTCGTATCTCCTTCCTCTCCTGGGGAGACACACACACTTTCATTGTCACCATCCCCGCCAGCCTCAACACATTGTGGTAAAATAAACAGTCACAGCAGTACGGCCCCTGTTTGACTAGTCTTGATGCAGTTAGAGGTTAAAGTTGAAAAGAGAAACTGGTTTTTGAATGACAGAAACTAGTGGTGACAGATATCCATAGAATTAGAATGGTCTGAGGGGATAAGTCTCGTCCACTCGATGAGTTCTAGGTGTCTGGTCTCACCTCTCGGTCTCTGTGGCGCTCTCGTCCCTCCCGGTTCTCCTTGTCCTGGGAACGGGAGGTGCTGGCCTTCCCTTTGGGGTCCAGCTTGTCCCCCATCAGCACCCGCTTCACTGCCTCCTCACTGGACAGCTAGGGACGACATGACACAGGGGACCGTCATGATCGTTAACTCACATTCTACCATACTGTGTGAATTTTCAGGAAGTTTGTTTATTGGGATTTTCATTTTCTTTCCAGGTGATGTATTGTATGGGGAGTGCAGATTACTAGCACACATCAATCTTTATCCAGAACAACCTGCACACCGGTCTGTCAATAATTAATTTAATTACATTTTTTAAAGACCTATGTAGCATACATATCTAGTTGCGTCAGCCATTCGAGTACAACAATACATCAACTATTGAGGATTAAAAACACAAAGTCTACAGACTTATTTCCATTGTGGTCCTTGTTACAATCAATGCGGTGTATGCTAGCTACTCGACTAATCTACATGTGTATGAACAGTCTGCTACAATGAAACCTCAGGGAGGCATGGCAGAGTTCCCCTGAGCTCGAAGCCCTTTATTTACACTGGCTGGGTCCAATTAAAATGTACTAGAATGATCCTCTTCAGACCCAGGAGCACCAATAGTGAGCGTAAACATGTAGGGCCTTTATCTGGATTACTCTGTTTTAATGTTGATGTGTGACATTTTTTCCCCCCAGTGTGAATGTACGCCAGAAACGACCAAGGTATTTGCAGCAAGAATTAGCCCATGCTTAGGCCCTTTTGTGGACCGTGTGTGTGTGTGTGTGTATGTTTGTACATGAAGATGGATCATTCCAAGCAGACAGACCTTGTTGAGGCAGCACTTGGCTATAGCCTGCAGCAGCTCATTGGTCTTCTCGGGCTCGTGGCCGGCTACAATGCGTGCCGGCTTGGCCGACAGGGGCTCGCCGCTCACCAGCATTACCACGTCCATGGCCTTCTGCAGGAACGCCATCTTAGCATCCTTATCCTGCAGGAGAAAGAGAGAGAGGTAGAAAGGGATTGAAAGGTCTTAAAGTTGTTGTTCCCAGTCCATCATCCAACGGGAATGTTTTTTCCCCCTCTGAGGTTAGCATAACAAAACCGCTGAGTAGGTCTGACGCAATTACCGTATGAACGGACTGTTAAGGATGAAGGCAGTCATGAAAATAAACGTCAGAACAGTTTAAGAAAACTTTTTATAATAGAACGGGCTTGGAACCGCTAACCCTAGCAATTTGACTGGCAAACTAATGGGTACACTCGCAATGGCTGCCTGGTATTGTGACGCAATCATTTCAATGGTAATGTAGAATGTTCAATCAAATGATGGTAGACCTTTACACTCCTACCCGTATACGGGTTGAAAATGCAGTGGGAGTGCAGTTACATGCTATACATGACGTCAGAGCTCAGCGTCTCCGCTTCACAGCTCTGTATGGATTTTGACAAACAGACCATCTGATTTTGAGCACCACTTGTGACAAGAAGCTTCCCGAATCCCCCCCGCTTCCCTGGGCAACTTTAGCACATTTTTTGTTTTCTGAGTGAGGGGAAAGGCTGTAAATTACGAGGACTCAGTATATTTTGAACGGTGAGACGTCGAGGGTTATAATAAATACCGCTTTGATGTCATACAAGCAAGCCAAACACCTGCGAGTCCAAATGGGCAGTTCACAGCTCCATATCATAAAACTGATGTAATACTTTATACAGTGTCAAGGTTTATGATCACTATGCTTGATGTAGAGTTAGTCACAAGATACCCTGGGTTGTCCTGAACAGAATGAGCCAGTTTGTTGTACTGTGTAGAAAATTTGCTTCGGACCACACATCTAAAATGCACTCATGACTCCATTCTATACACAAACCAAAACGACAAAATCGGCTTCTCTGAATTGCCTTGTGAAAGCCTAGCACTAAGATCATACTTTATAGTTTAGCTAGTTATTTTGGCAATAGAACAAGCTTTCAAATTATGCCCGTTTTTTGGGATTGCATAAACAACACGAGTAATTGTGTAAAGGTGGGTACATGGGCCTGTGTTCCAAACAACAACATAAAAAACGACAAGTGTGCTTGATCGAGTTCCTCAAAAGGTATATGAGCAAAAAAAAAAAATTATAATAAATAGATTACATTTTTTTTAAATCACCTTATAGTTGAAGAATCTTCTTTGAGTCATAAAAGTACATTGAAATGACTTAGGAACTGTGCACACTTTGGAGAGGAATGTGGCAACTTGGAAACACCACTTACACCTATCGATCACTCAAACCTGTGTCAATCTTTTGTCTTATGTTGCACCTACCCCACATTTTTCAAAAACATTCTTATTATGTTACTGAAATCCAGATTTCGTTATCAACAAATGCGGGAAAAAGTACTAAATGTAAATTGCACATAAAATCAACAGAGTAATGTTTGGATTTAGTCTTGTGAACTGTCCTCAGCTTGTAATAATTTCCCCATAAATCACCAAAATGCTCCCTTTTAATTGCTACCATGGTTTTGCATATGCATTTCATATTTCTTCTGTAAGAAATATTTCATTTTAGCCCAATCCATGTAGGGCAGTTTCCACAGGTAAGGGGTTAACTGATGTGGCTCATGCAATGGAATGTATTTTTTATAATGTCAGTTGAGTTGAAACAACAAATCACAGAACATGGGTATGCTTCCTGCGTTGGGTACACTCGCCAGTCCTCCCATTATGCCATCCTTGACTTGAATATGGGGACACCCGTTCTATGCATTCTATTCCTATGGCAGCAAAGTCTTTGCCCTTCAAATTGTTATTACAATTATAGTTAGGAGAAAAAAAAAAGTGGGCGCTGCTCTCAGATTGGCTTTCTCAATTCAAATCTTTCCTTAACATTAGAATTATTTCATAACACTGATGACGGATCAGCTCCTAGAGAGAAAGCATGCTAATGCTTACCCAATAAAAACGCAATAAAATCACAGATCATTGTCATTGTGCACGTCAGGCTACACATCATGAAATATATTGAGACAAATTCCAGACAGTAGCCTACAAATGACAAATAGAACTCGATTAAACATTAAATGTATTTCAATACTGTTTATATTCTAATGTAGCCATCCTGGTTTTCATTTGAAGCATATTTTGTTTTTATATGTCGTTTGTTTGCATCAACTGCAAAGACATTGGCAACTTTGTATTTCTAGGCAACTTTGTGCTGAAGTTATCGGCGGTCAGAGAGAGATGGATAAACCGTGTGTTCCTTTGTTTAGCGTCTTCTGTGTATAAAGTGCTTCTACGGGTGATCTGAGGCAGGCGTTAGATTATGAGCGTCCTGGTCCTGGCCAATTACCGTGATTAAAAATTCCATGACCGCAACAGCCCTACTGCTGAGACTTGGTTCTTTACATCATTTTCTCAAGTGCGCCCTCCATTGATATCATTGTACACAAGACTACTGGAGAGTTCATGCAGACGTGTATGTGTGTGTGTGTGTGTGTGTGTGTGTGTGTGTGTGTGTGTGTGTGTGTGTGTGTGTGTGTGTGTGTGTGTGTGTGTGTGTGTGTGTGTGTGTGTGTGTGTGTGTGTGTGTGTGTGTGTGTGTGTGTGTGTGTGTGTGTGTGTGTAACCGAACAATATGAAGTACCCCTTTCCACCATGTGCACTTGAGGGAAATCTCAACCTTTTCTAGTTACACACTGACGCACAACGGAACTATGGATGTTTACACTGTAGAGACAGCCTATTCCAAAACGGTGTCCTCATCTGTGATCTGTTCCCAGAAAGGCACAGTTGAGACTACAACCTAAGCTCCATGCCAACAGTGTAACATTACGCTGGCCACTAAAGTAACCTGGGCTCAGTGATAACTGATATCAAGCAGGGTGCTCTGTTATCACCGTTCAGCCCCCGAGCTCGCCAGAACCTGGATTTCACAACACAGCTGACATTTAAAGGCTTGAGAGAAAGAGCAGTGGACAAGCCAGAGCAAAGAGTGTCTCTTTCATAGAATTAGAAATAAGAACAGTAGAACGAACATGAACATTCTTAAGACAAATAAAGGTCAGCCATTTTGGTCAGGGAGTTGGTCAACCATGGTTTGCCAGTTCTGTGATAAATTCTTCAAATTCATAATTTTACACTATCTGCCCTGTACGTTTATTAGCTAGCTACCCAGAAAGTTTTATTTCCATAAATCTTTCTAAAAAACTGCCAATACGCCAACATTTCATTCAAACACAGCCATACACTGGCTGAAATCAGTTGATGATAGGACTTAGACAAGTTGTAAATGCAAAAAAAAAAATGTTTTTATATAATAGCACTCACAGCTTTTCAAAATAATTTAGCTTCTGTTAGCTTAGCTGACACGTAGTACAACAATATTACATTTCTACATATTCATAGGCAGGGGGCCTATTGCAACAATCTGTTCTGGAGTTTCACAAATAGCCTCCATCAAGTGATCAAATGGAGGAAATGTCTTACCTTCACATTGTCTGACTTCATCTCTGTCTCTACATAGAGTCCCTTCATGAAGCCAGTGGTCCGGATCACCTGTAGGGGAGAGGATAGAATGCTTTGCAGGGATTGACGTTAAGAGTTGGTCTATTGTCAGGGGCAAGTTGTGCCTGCTCTCAAGTTGCGCCAGGTTATTCTTTTTAAACTCATATCCAGAAACACTCTTTCTGGTTGGTTCATCCCCATTGCTTAAGTGAAAGATGGCCAATTTATGGCAGCTGGACAAGTGGAGCCTGCTCAGTGGTTGCCCCATTATGATTTTAAAGACAAGTCCAGTAGCCTAACACAGGGGCTATTTTCTTACTGCTACACTCAGAAGTGTAAGTTTTGGTCAACACAGCAGAGCCACTAGGCCTATGTCCTATCTTAACAAGCAGAAGTCAACTTCAATACAATTAGCTTCACTTAGATTCAGTGGGGGAAAAAAAACACTTGGATAATCAGTACAATGGAGTCACGTTTGCTAACACACTTAATCAAATATGTATGAGCATATACTGAAAGGAAACAAACTGAACAAGGAGTTAGAAAGAGACAACATACTAAAGATTGAAATGGGGTTAAAGAGTGTACTCAACTCAGCTGCTTGTGGGAAGAACGTGGCCAAAAGCAACTAACCCTGAATCGCTCTGTACCATCACTCATTCATATATCTTTATGTACATATTCTTTATCCATTTACACTTGTGTGTATAAGTAGTTTTGGAATTGTTAGCTAGATTACTCGTTGGTTATTACTGCATTGTCGGAACTAGAAGCACAAGCATTTCGCTACACTCGCATTAACATCTTCTAACCATGTGTATGTGACAAATAACATTTGATTTGAAGTCACTCCAGATCACACTGACAGTGTGCAAAAAGTAGTCCATCACAACATTTTTGCACTGATCTTTGTCAACGTCACCTGCTAAATTCAGGGCAGCAATTTTGAGAGCAGTAGCAAAACTTTTGCAGTTCTCCATGGCTAACGTTATATCTTTCAAAAAAGCCGCAGTAGCAAGGATTATCTACACACACTGAGCAACTCGTGTTATAGACAGAAGCATGCTACATGGCAGACCAATCTGAATTAATCTCTCAGCATGTCCAGCCCATCCATTACCTCAGCCAATCATGGCTAGCGGGAAGGTTCCTGACTTTTTCCGTGGCTAAAGCAACTATGCTCATAATTAAACAATTGTATTCGTATTTACAGATGGCATACATGTTTGGTATTAAGGCACATGAAAATTCATATCTTCCAGAAGGCATTTCTGCCCCCCAAAAAAGTTAAGATGGCTCTCCTGTGAAGTAGTGATGTGCGACATATGCCTAGCTTCCTGAAAACAGGTCACACATAGGAACAAGGTACACAGGCTCCAGTCCATTACGGATTACAAAGGAGGGGTAGATTTCACGTCACTGGAACTAAGAGGCCTAGTATGAACCATGAATAACTGCCCCAGACCATTATTCCTCCTCCGCCAAACTTTACAGTTGGCACTATGCATTGGGGCAGATTTCATGCTCCTGGCACCCGCCAAACTCAGATTTTTCTGTCGGACTGCCAGATGGTGAAGTGTGACTCATCACTCCAGAGAACGGGTTTCCACTGCTCCAGAGCCCAATGGCGGCTAGCTTTACACCACTCCAGCGGACACTAAGAATTGCGCACGGTGATCTTAGACTTGTGTGCGGCCATGGAAACATATTCCATGAAGCTCCCGACGAAGAGTTTATAGTGCTGACGTTGCTTCCATGGACACTTTGGAACTTGGTAATGAGTGTTGCAACCGAGGACAGACAATTTTTACATGCTACGCGCTTCAGAACTTGGCAGCCCTGTTCTGTGAGCTTGTGTGGCCTACCACTTCACAGCTGAGCAGTTGTTGCTCCTAGACGTTTCCACACAATAACAGCACTTACAGTTGACTGGGCAGCTCTAGTAGGGCAGAAATTGGACAAACTGACTTGTTAAGGTGGCATCCTATGACAGTGTACGTTGAAAGTCACTGAGCTCATCGGTAAGGCCCTTCTACTGCCAATGTTTGTCTATAGAGATTGCATGGCTGTGTGCTCGATTTTATACATCTGCCTGCCATGGGTGTGGCTGAAATAGCCAAATCCACTCATTTGAATGTCCACATACTTTTGTATATATAGTGCATTTAATTTTAACATGATCATATTATTGTATAACCCCTGAAAATGTCATATTGTCATTCTTGTCTTGAGATATTTGAGTTTGTTAATCTGAGTCCACCTGTCATTTTGGTGCCATTTTTCGAAAAAGGCTTTGCCATTGATTTATTTGACCTTTTGACCCAGAATTCAGACACACAAATTGTAATCTCTCATCAATGGTAAGGCCTACTGACATGAAGCAAAGTGCACTATGCTTCTGACGGTATGTTGTATCATTTGGTATGTTCAGCTCTAAAAGTTGTGTTTATGTGAACCCCCTAACACCATACCTTAAGGAAAGGCAGTTCTATTCCAAACAAGTAATCCAGGTGCATTAAGATTAACTCATTGACTGTCACCTAGAATAGAAGGTTGGGCCTCATTTCAGAACACCCTCACAACACTTGTCCTGTGACAAAACGACCTGGCAGTTAGATGGCTAAAGTGAGCAAGTGCAGTGGCAGATATTTCATTTGTGTAATGAAGGAAATATTTTCAACTGCTTCATGAGTAAATAGCCAGCTAACATTAGCTAAACTCGCTGGCTAGTTTTTACAGGAGCTAATGTTAACTAGATATAAAAATCATCCAAAAACCCATATAAATTATGTAGCTAGCTACCTTTGTAACTAGCTACCTAGCTAACGTTAGCCAGTAAAGTAATCGCTCACCTCACTGAATATGTCGTGCAGGTATCGAAACGGCGGTTTGGTGAGCAGTTTTTCAGTAAGCGGCGGTTTCTTTATCACTTTCCCCAAAGTGTCTTGGGTCTTTTTGGCCACGGACGCGTTCATAGCAGTTGTTGGAATGATAATTTCCCCAAAACTATTGATAAAAAAATAGGAAAAAGACTGTTTCTCTACAAGCTCTCCTGTCGCTATGTCAATAGCGTCCAATCCCACAATGCATTATTCATCTGAAATGCGCCTGCGCGAAGCGTTCACGGTTGTCAAGCGCCGTTGGCTGAGTATAGCAACAACTAACAATGCAGTAAAACAGGGGTGTCAAAGTCAAATGGACGGAGGGCCAAATAAAAAATTTAGCTACAAGCCGAGGGCCGGACTGTTCGAATGTTCATTGAACATTTTTTAAATGACGCATATAGTCTAGTGAACCTAATTGAACCTACTGAAAACCTAACAAATATATTCCAATATGATCAGATAAATAAAGCAATATTTTCTTATGGCTCTGTCAGTAATCTTTAATTTTCAACAGACACAAAAGACAAATTTCCTTTATATAAAAATCCCCATAACATGAACATTAAATGAAAGAAACCGGTATTCAAGGCACCATCAGTAGCCTATATTTTCTATTTTAGCAAAAGTGGGCTAAATTTACTTCAAAGAAAAAAACAATAATAGCAATTTTCTATCATCCACTCAACTGAAATATTTTTAAAATATAATTGGATTGAAATACAATAAAATAAAGTGCAAAAATCTATTAATCAAAAACAACACTTTGTTTAAGGAGAAGTAACATGCAGTGAAAACAAATATTAAACTTTAACTTTTAAACTTGAACTGAGTAAAAACTCTAAATATGTGATTGCACAGTAATGTTCACTTGTTTGAGGTTGAGGGTGATACTTGGTGGTGTCCCATCTTTTCCACAAGTTCATCAATGTTCGGGGTAAGGCTCTGAGCTGAGGAAATCCTCAGAATTGAGTGGAGGTGTTCAGCAGTAAGTCAACTTCTGTGTGATGTTTTGTTCAAGTTCATCAAAGAAAACAGTTGTTCACACAGGTATGTGCTGCCAAACATAGACAACGTTTGAGCAGCCTGGATGCGCAGCTGGGGCATTGTGTCGGGGAGGAAACGGGCGAACTCCGCAGCACCCACTGCCGCATATTTTGCCCTCAGTGCATCATTGCATTGGAGGTCAATCAACTCCATTTGGAGGTTTGGTGGTGAGCTTTCCACGTCAACAGCAAATGGGTTACCGAGCAGTTCCAACCTGCTTTTTGTGCTTCAAAGTCAGCAAATCGGCGTTGAAAGTCAGCGGCAAGCATACCTATTTTATCAGCCAACTGTGCGCTCGGGAACGCACTGGTAGAGAGCTTCTCTTTCATGGTCTGGCAGCTGGGAAAGTGGCTCAAATTTTCTTTCCGCATCTGCGTCTCCCACAGAGTCAGTTTGGTTTTAAATGCCTTCACTGTACTGTACATATCAGAGATGACACGATCCCGACCCTGCAGCTGCAAGTTCATTGCATTCAGATGACTCGTAATGTCACACAGAAAAGCCATTTCACACAGAAACATTTTGTCTCGGAGTTGTGTTGTGTCTTTCCCTTTGCTGTCCAAGAACAGACAAATCTCCTCACGAAGCTCGAAACATCTTTGAAGCACCTTTCCCTGGCTTAGCCATCGCACCTCTGTGTGATAAGGCAAATCACCATGCTCCGTTTCTAACTCCGTCAGAAATGCCTTGAACTGGCGGTGATTCAAACCTTTGGCTCTGATAAAGTTAACTGTGCGCGTGATGATGCTCATTACATGCTCCATTTTCAAGGCTTTACCGCACAACGCTTCCTGGTGTATGATACAATGATAAGCTGTCAGCTCACCTGTCGCGTTTTCCTCTTGCATCTTTTCCCGTATCTTCGCAACCAGTCCGCTCCTGTGTCCACACATCGCAGGTGCTCCGTCGGTTGTCAAACCCACAAGTTTTTCCCAAGGCAGCTCCATCTCATTTACACATCTTGACACCTCTTCATACAAATCATGCCCCGTAGTTGTGCCATGCATAGGACGTAAAGCCAAAAACTCCTCTGTCACGCTTAGGCTGGAGTCCACTCCGCGGATGAAAATTGACAACTGGGCAATGTCAGAAATGTCGGTGCTCTCATCCACAGCCAAGGAATATGCAATGAAATCTTTTCCCTTTTTCACAAGCTGCTCTTTTAGATTGATGGACAACTGGTCTACTCTCTCGGCAATGGTGTTTCTGCTCAGACTCACATTTAAAAGAGTTGCCTTTTTTCTGGGCAAACTTCGTCACAAACTTTAATCATGCAGTTTTTGATGAAATCCCCCTCCGTAAATGGCCGGGCTGATTTAGCGATCTCTTCTGCCAAAATAAAACTGGCCTTGACAGCAGCCTGGCCTTGTGATTTGGCTTTTTTGAACAGAGCCTGTCGAGATTTGAGGCCTCGTTTTAATTCCTCTGCCTTTTGTAGCCTTTGTTCCATGTCCATATTCTTGTTGTTGTCCGCGTGTTTCGTTTCATAATGTCGTCTCAGATTATACTCTTTCAGTACCGCCACACTTTCTCCACACAGAAGACACACAGGTTTTCCAGCTACCTCCGTGAACAAATACTCCGACTCCCACCTTGTTTGAAACCCCCGGTTCTCAGTGTCCACCTTCCGTTTTGCCATTTTTGATGGGTATCTGAAAGTTAATTTTACTGTGATGCTGACAACTGCTGTGCCAATAAATATTGAAATGAAGCAGCCTACTGCTCGGTGCGTCACCGTTGCATTGTGGGAAATGTAGTATTGGTGCGTGTAAAAGATCTGCGGGCTGGTTCTAATAATAAATCAAGATCATCCCAGGGGCCGTAAAAAACCTTCTCGCGGGCCGGATGTGGCCCGCGGGCCTTGACTCTGACATATGTGCAGTAAAAGAACTTGACCAAAACGATGCAAATGTCATGGAAACGGGTGGGGAAATATGCTGTGGGTGAAAGATCCAGAGCCTCCTCATTGCCCCAGAGCAAAATTGGACTACATTTAGGCTATTTGTATATGTGTATTTCACAATGTTGAGGTACAAATCGGAAGTATAATGCTTGTATGGATGTCAACCCCAATAACCTGTATGTTCATGTAATCTTCACCAATCAACTGCAGTATAGTTAAAAACGACTTCAATTGACTAAGTACAGCATTCAGAATCACACAGTGACTTTTTCACTTAACCTAATCAGTGTTTCATCTAGAAATACCTTTTGTATAGTCATTGCCTTTCAAAACACAATGCTCACAATACTTTTCATATGATTCTCTTCTCATTTGTTTAAATACATTTGACCATCATTTAATCAAACTGTGCTTAATGGTTAATCACTTATCCATTTGGTAAACCTATAGATTTTAAACTGGCTTGTCTACTATGGATTTTGTGTGTTTGTAAAGTATAAACATCTAAATCACTTGTATGATACATGATAACCATACATAATGGCTACTCAAAGGGGTGTGTGAACACTTGCAATTTCAACATGGAGCAAGATAGACAGCAAGGGAGAGGAAGAAATCAAAGAGCTCGTGGACAAGGGGCCCGTCAAAGAGTTCAAAGTGGTGGGCATGGGCACCGTCAAAGAGGTGGACATCAGAGAGAGGGAGGCAGACGGCAGGGAACTGTTGTGTCTAATGAAGTCTGGGCCATCGTCGTTGACCATGTGGTAAACCGAGACCTTAGCGTGGCAGAGGCTGCCAGATTAGTTTCACCCCAATCCATGAAACACATTCACCTGGTGCCTTTTGAGAGAAACAACGACCGGATGAAACAACTGTGGGCTGAGTATGTTCAGGTACAGCACTATATACTGTATTACTGTTGTTATTGTGCTACTTCACAATATCATATTGGAAAAAATACTGTAAAAAATAACTAAACAAAATATATTTTTATAGGGTGACGGTGCTTGATGCTGCTGTGAACCATCACAAGTATATCTTTGTTGATGAAGCGGACTTCAACCCGGCCACCACTCGGCAACTGCGGGCGGAACCTCATGTGCAGCACATCGCCATGTGCTTAGCTATCTCTGAAGATGGTGTGGTAGGACAGGCTATTACTTGGATCCTACAGCGCTGTACACCTCATTGTGTTTCTCAATGAAATTGAGCAGGCCTGTCAAGGTGAAGGGGTCACCTATGTCATTGTGTGGGACAATGTCAGGTTCCAACATGCAGAGGTGGTTCAGGCATGGTTTTCAGCCCATCCCCGATTCGTGACCCTATACCTGACCCCATACTCTCCTTTCCTCAACCATATTGAGGAATTTCTTACAGCATGGCAGTGGAAGATAGCCATCCCCATGAGCGTGACACCCTCTTTCGGGCCATGGTTGAGGCCCGTGACATCATCAATGCAGACCAATGTCAAACTTTGATTCGCTATGCCAAAAGGTTTTTCCCGTTTTTTTTTGTTGTTGCCAAATGATCAAAACAGGCTTGATGCAAATAAATACGTGCTAAACGTTCTGTTTTATTTTCGTTCATTTCATTTGTTTAATTTAATTTCTTACATTTGATTACAAACAGTACACCTATGTTTTTTGTTGTTGCATGAATGGGTTTTGGGGGGGATGTCTTCTTCACTGATCACATCTTTGATTACACGTTGGATAGATATTATGGAATTTATGGATTTTCTGTCAATTTTGTTGGGTTACGTAAGTCTATTGCCTAATATAAAAACTGTGTAATCTACTGTAATTTACAGTACTGTAGCATTTTACTTTCAGAACTTTTAAGGGCAATTTGAAACGCGTATCTAGCATTGTTTGCTATTGGATTAACTGGTAGTTAAAACGACCAAATTGAAAAGATCCCATTATGTTGTGTTTTGGTGATTAAACCAATGTTCTCATTACATTTCACAAGAAACATATATATTTGAATCAATGGTTGTGCGGTGAGCAATGTTAACTGTCCAAATGAGTGCACAATAACAGGTTTTGAAGACTGGCTGCGTTACAAATGTGACCAGTTTGGAGTTTTCCACTAAGAGTTGTGAAAATGTACCACATACGAGTTTCTGTAAGACACATATGCAGGATTCTGTTTGAGACACTCAAGTTGTGGGTTGATGGTCACGAGACTTGAAGCTGAATGTTATGGATTATTCTCACATCTGTGGATAGTGATTGACGCCAGACAGAAGGTTCAAGGACCGAGGACACACTGATTATTCACTGTTGTATTTTAGTGATGACATTCTGTGGAGACGTGTGTGATTCTGTAGCAGCTGACAAAGTCACTGACATTTGTTTTGACTTCCTGCGAGCCTCTTGGTCTGGTGTTTACAGAACTTTTGGTCCTGTCTGATTAGGATAAAGGGCCTGTCTCCAAGAAGCCAGTTAGACATTTGATCTTCTTCTGTGCTGGGTTGTGTATCCCTGTTGCAAATTGTAATAAATTGGATAGATTTTTGATTGACTTCAGCAACAACTTATCTCCTTTTGTGAAATTCCTATTACAGTGCATTTGCGTGCTACAATTCATTTGCTTTGTTTCGTGTAATGGCAATCCCATACCTGTTTGGTAACTCCTGTTGTCTATAAAAAGACCTGAAAATCAAAACCAAGTTACTGTCAGCTTGGACGTAGGCTCCAGACACTCCTCATACGGCTGTGCAATAGGTAAGATATTTATATTATTGAAAAACATTTCTCAGTTGAAACCTGTACTATTATCATGTTCACTTGGTGCAGCATTTGAATAATCTGGGTAGCGAATACGCCTATCGGTGTCAACATTCAGTCATGTTTCAAACCTTTATTTTCCCCCTGGCCATTTGGCCAAAGAAGAAGCAGACTGACAACCGAATAAATGGTTTGAAGTTGTGAATAAATTAACATTATCTACACTAACTCTAAAATGCAGTATACCGGTACAGGATTTTGTTTTAGCATTTAGAAACACTCTAGTCTAATATACCTGTGTCATTATCAGGAAAAGGAATACTTTAAGGAAATGGGACACTTAAACAAACAAGTTTGGCCTGTTTTAGTAGGCATATACAGTAATTGGGCATATTCATTAGGAAATTGTGTAGAAATAGCAACAACAAAAAAATGCAATGTTTTTTCGACAGGGTCCCTTTTTAACGACACTTCACTTTATATGGGCAAGAGTGATAGACAATATACAAATGTATTAGATTGTTATGTGCCCTTTCACTGTGCAGTTTAGGCTTTAAGTATTCTAACACATACATCATTGTAATTAAACCGGTCAATCCTGTTCTGACACACAGCCTGCAAAGTCTTCATTCATTGCTCCATTGTCAGATCCTAAATCAAGATCCTTGGCATGCAGAAATGATTTTGAGGTCTATAGTCTATAGACCGATAGTCGAAACATAGGGTGGTGAAGATCTTACTCAACTATCATAAGGAAGGTTTACTCTCATTGACTGGTAAAATAAATGTAAACTGGCCAGTGCACCTGAGATTTGGAGATTATTAAGAAGTTGGCTTTTGCATAGGGCATTGTAGTTGAGAATCTGACCACCACTTTTGGTAAGGATTTTGATGAGATTTTCTTTTGTATAGGGTACCATGTAAAAAAATAAAAAAATGTTTAACAGGTAGACTTGACTTTTCTCTCTCTCTCTCTCTCTCTCTCTCTCTCTCTCTCTCTCTCTCTCTCTCTCTCTCTCTCTCTCTCTCTCTCTCTCTCTCTCTCTCTCTCTCTCTCTCTCTCTCTCTCTCTCTCTCTCTCTCTCTCTCTCTCTCTCTCTCTCTCTCTCTCTCTCTCTCTCTCTCTCTCTCTCTCTCTCTCTCTCTCTCAGAACTGGTGAACGCCATGTATCGGTGGTCTCTCTTTGCCTTGCTCTTTGTCACCTGCATGGAAGTGTCCATACAGAAGAAAACAAAGAAAGGCCCTCAAACTCTCTCAAGAGGTAAGACTTAACATATCTCACCTCCATTGGACTTTACTACTAAAAACAGCCCCTCATCCACCATTACATTAACACCTAATTAAAGTCTGGTCCAATCTGGTCATTTGTAGCTCAGTTGGGTTCCATTCCCGTTACCAACCATACGTAAAATATATGCATGACAGTAAGTCGCGTTTAGATAAAAGCATCTGCTAAGGGGCGTATATATTTTATTATAATAATTTTTTATTTTGCCTCAGGATGGGGGGATGACATTACTTGGGTCCAGACCTATGAGGAAGCCCTGATGACAATGACAGAAAGGTAAGACAAGACAGAGATATTAGACAAAATACACAACAAGACATATCACATTGCAATTGTGTTTTTTGGTTAGTGGCGTACATTTGAAAATTAGAACAATCTTTCAAATGTCTGAGTGAAACATTTTATTATAGCTACACTATATATACAAAAGCATGTGGACAACCCTTCAAATGAGTGGACTCAGCTATTTCAGCCACACCCTTTGCTGACAGGTGTAAACAATTCATCAATCAAATGTATTTATAAAGCCCTTTTTTACATCTGCCGGTGTCACAAAGTGCTATACAGAAACCCAGCCTAAAACCCCAAAGAGCAAGAAATGCAGATTTAGAAGCACGGTGGCTAGGAAAAACTCCCTAGAAAGGCAGGAACCTAGGAAGAAACCTAGAGAGGAACCACGCACTGAGGGGTTGCCAGTCCTCTACTGGCTGTGCCGGGTGGAGATTATAACAGTACATGGTCAAGATGTTCAAATGTTCATAGATGACCAGCATGGTCAAATATATAATAATAACGGTGGTTGAAGAGGTCAGCACCTCAGGAGTAAATGTCAGTTGGTTTTTCATAGCTGATCATTCAGAGTTAGAGACAGCAGGTGCGGTAGAGAGAGAGAGAGTCGAAAGCAGCAGGTCCGGGACGAGGCAGCACGTCCGGTGAACAGGTCAGGGTTCCATAACCGCAGGCAGAACAATTGAAACTGGAGCTGCAGCATTACCAGGTGGACTGGGGACAGCAAGGAGTCATCAGGTCAGGTAGTCCTGAGGCATTAGCCTAGGGCTCAGGTCCTCCGAGAGAGAGAAAGAGAGAGAATTAGAGGGAGCATACTTAAATTCACACAGGACACAGGATAAGACAGGATAAATACTCCAGATATAACAGACCGACCCTAGCCCCCGGTCACAAACTATTGTAGCATAATTACTGGCGGCTGAACCAGGAGGGGTCGGGAGACCCTGTGGCCCTGTCCAACTATACAGGGCCAACCAGGCAGGATATAACCCCACCCACTTTGCCAAAGCACAGCCCCCACACCACTAGAAAAATATCTTCAACCACCAACTTAATAACCTGAGACAAGGCTGAGTATAGCCCACAAAGATCTCCCCACAGCACGAACCCGAGGGGGGCGCCAACCCGGACAGGAAGATCACGTCAGTGACTCAACCCACTCAAGTGACGCACACCCTGGGGCAGGTAGCCTAGTGGTTAGAGTGTTGGACAAGTAACTGAAAGGTTACAAGGATCGAATCCCCGAGCTGATAAGGTACAAATCTGCCGTTCTGCCCCTGAACAAGGCAGTTAACCCACTGTTCCTAGGCCGTCATTGAAAATAAGAATTTGTTCTTAACTGACTTGCCTAGTTAAATAAAGGTACAATTACAATAAATTTAAAAAACTCTTAAGGACTGCAGCCCCTGTAATACCCCATCGAACACCTTTTGAGAGAAATTGGAATGCCGACTGCAAGCCAGGCCTAATCACCCAACATCAGTTCCTGGCCTCACAAATGCTCTTGTGGCTGAATGGAAGCAAGTCCCCACAGCAAAGTTCCTTCATCTAGTGGAAATCCTTTCTAGAAGTGTGGAGGCTTTTATAGCAGCAAAGGTGGGACCAGCTCCATATTAATGGCCATGATTTTGTAATGAGATCGACAAGCAGACCTCCACATACTTTTGGTCATGTAGTGTATCTGCTTATGTCACAGTCCTATCCTCACAATGATTATGTCACTATGCCCCATTAATTCAATGACCCCAGAGAAACAAATCAAATTGAAACTGAAATCCTCATATTTACTCAGTGGCTGAATCCCAAATGGCATCCTGTTCCCTACAAAGTGCACTACGTTTGACCAGAGTCCTATCAAATGTAGTACACTGAATAGGGAATAGAATGCCATTTGGTACTGGCACAACCTATGTGCTCTCATATATCCTTAATGACACTCAGACCTTGGGTTTGCTATATTCCCAGAGACATTCTTTGCTTCTCTGTAAGCACATCCGCCCACCACCTATTCTGCAGTGGAATGTGTTCATCTTTTGACCGTGTCCTCGTGTTCCAACAGTAAGAAGCCCCTGATGGTCATTCATCACATGGAGGATTGTCCTCATAGTCAAGGTGATAACTGCTGTGCTTTTATACTCGCACATTCTTCATCTAACCCCAGTGGGCCCCCAAACCAAGGTCTTTTGTTGCCTTACAATTCATTCTGGTCTCTTTGTATCAACATTTAATTGTATTCTCGACATGATCATTTGTAATGACAAAAGGAGTTGCAATGCACAAATTCCACTTTATGAGGATAAAGTGTCAAGGTTGAAGGTGGGGTTCTCACTAACTGTCCTTCTGTCATGTCTCTTTGACAGCTCTGAAGAAGGCGTTTGCTGCTGATAAAGCCGTACAGGAACTTGCCCAAGAGGATTTTGTCATGCTCAATTTGATAGTAATTCTCTTTTTAATGCTTTTTCAACATGTTCTCATTGGAAGCAATGCAATGTTATGGTTATAACCATGTTCCAATCACAGGTAAAACATTGAATCATGCATTTCATTATTTCCTTACCAGTAGATACATGTTAGATATTAAATGTTAAGGTGAGATGATAGATGTTGATTATTATAAATGTATGTTTTAATGTAATTTGTATATATTTTTCAGCATGAGACTACAGACTCCAATCTGGCACCAGATGGCCACTACGTTCCAAGAATTCTCTTTGTTGGTGGGTCTTTCTTCTGCCATGTCATCTGAGGACATCTCTCAATTAGGAAATAAATCCCCATTCATTCTGAATCCCCAGTACATCCCTCTAATGCTTGCCGTGAGATGCTTGATGTGACTGCATTCAGTGCTTCGTATAACTTTACTTTTAATTAGTAGCCATTAGCCGAATAACAATCAGACAACATACATTTTTGATTAAAGGATCAATCTAATGTATGAGTCGCCATAGTGTTAGAAATGGAATAGTATGAGTAAAGCATTACAGTCTAGTTATTCGTGCACCCATAATGATGTGTTCTGGTTGAAAGGAACGTGTGGCTGCAGACATTCTCTAACACCCAACCCTGTCTGGAATGTATAACTCCTGCTTTGAAGCTTTGGCATAGTGCACCTCCAAAATTGATAACTGTCTCTGCAACCCCCCCTCTCTCACACACACATACACACACCTTTTTTTCTACAGATCCATCCATGACTGTGCGTGCTGAGCTTGTTGGGAAGTACAGTAACCACATGTTCACCTACAAGCCGAGCGACATCCCGTACCGTGAGTGTACCGCTTCTTCTCTTCATCCCTAATGAGGTCCTATGAGATTCAGTTATCCTCCTGTTACGTGCTTAACACACACACCCACATGCCCCAACTTTGAACACAAACTGAACTTACTTATTAATAGGTTCTACTCTTTCTTCCTCCACCTCATCCACTAACTATTTGGGACAGAGAGTCGGGAGATGCAACCACAAAATAATGAGAATGCTTCAAGGATAGTTCTTAGCTGGAGAAACGGTGGGCGGGTGAGGGGGTGGGTGAATACTATATGAAAGTTTTACTGGAAGAGCGTGTCGAAGTTTTCTGACAAAATTGCTGAAGTAGGAAAGAGTGTGATAAGGGCAAATCCAGGCGTCAGTTGCTCAAATTAAAATCGGAAAAGTGAAGGCATGATTATTATTATTATTAGTCAAGAAGTTAAGCAAATTATTACTGTAATTGCTGCAAGTTTAAAATAATGAATTGTTTGGTCTATCTAGACTACTAACAGAATTTGTAAAGCAAGGTTGGGGTCATTTCAATTCAGTCAATTCTTGAATTGCATTCCCATTCTCTTCGTGACTTGAAATGGAATTGAACCCTTCCCTGGTGAATGGATTTTTGCTCAAGATTCTTGTCTATTGTGCCCCTTTCTCCACAGTGGCCGAGAACATGAAGAAAGCCAAGCGTATACTGCACACTGAACTGTAACCTCACAGCCTTTTCAATAATGTACCCATAATCTACTGGGTTCCTCCCTGTTCCAGAGGGGTTCACTGAGTCTTGGACATTCTTATGTTTACACAGAATGTATGCAATAGATAAATCAATAAAGATGAATGACAGTGTGCATTGAATTTGTTGATCTTCATTGACTCCAAATGCTAAAACAGGAGAAAAAATGTATTTAACTAAAAGTTATATGGACATTCTCTGTGAGGGATGTTGACATGACTTTGCTATACATTTTTGCTGTTGGTTAAGGGCAGTCAGGTCTGGAGAGAACCAAGGGCTATATCTGTTCCTGGTTCTAAATTTCTTGAATGGGGCATGCTTATTTAAGATGGCGAGGAAGGCATTTAAAAAAAAAAACGGGCATCCTCTACTGACGGGATGTGGTCAATATCCTTCCAGGATACCCGGGCCAGGTTGATTAGAAAGGCCTGCTCGCTGAAGTGTTTCAGGGAGCGTTTGACAGTGATGAGTGGAGGTCGTTGACCGCTGACCCATTACGAATGCAGGCAATGAGGCAGTGATTGCTGAGATCTTGGTTGAAAACAGCAGAGGTGTATTTAGAGGGCAAGTTGGTTAGGATGATATCTATGAGTGCGGCAGGGTAGCCTTGTGGTAAGAGCGTTGGACTAGTAACCGGAAGGTTGCAAGTTCAAACCCCTGAGCTGCCATGGTACAAATCTGTCGTTCTGCTCCTGAACAGGCAGTTTATCCACTGTTCCTAGGCCGTCATTGAAAATAAGAATTTGTTCTTAACTGACTTGCCTAGTTAAATAAAGGTAAAAAATGAGGGTGCCTGTGTTTAAGGCTTTGGGGTGGTACCCGGTAGGTTCATTGATAATTTGTGTGAGATTGAGGGCATCAAGCTTAGATTGTAGCATGGCTGGGGTGTTAAGCATGTCCCAGTTTAGGTCACCGAGCTCTGAAGATTAGATGGCAATCAGTTCACATATGGTGTCCAGAGCACAGCTGGGGCAGAGGGTGGTCTATAGCAGGCGGCAATGGTGAGAGACTTGTTTTTAGAGAGGTGTTTTTTTGAAGTAGAAGTTCAAATTGTTTGGGTACAGACCTGGATAGTAGAACAGAACTCAGCGAGAGCTGTAGTTAGGGATGGAAATTTCAGAGTTTTTGGTGGTCTTCCTAAGCCAGGATTCAGACACGGCTAGGACATCCGGGTTGGCAGAGTGTGCTAAAGCAGTGAATAAAACAAACAAACTAATGTTAACATGCATGAAACCAAGGCTATTACGGTTACAGAAGTCATCAAAAGAGAGCGCCTGGGGAATAGGAGTGGAGCTAGGCATTGCAGGGCCTGGATTCACCTCTACATCACCAGAGGAACAGAGGAGGAGTAGGATAAGGGTACGGCTAAAAGCTATGAGAATTGGTTTTCTTGGACATCTGGAACAGAGAGTAAAAGGAGCAGGTTTCTGGGGGCGATAAAATAGCTAAAGGTAAAACACACAGACAGCGTAATCATATTATCTTACTCGCTGTGAGCCTGGGTATCTTGGAGCACAGTTGCGCCTCCGCACAGGACAGTGACGCCCCCTGTAGGTCGTGCAGAGGAATGCCGATCTGTTCAAGAAAGGAATGTGTGTGCGCAGGCAGTGTGAATGTGATCGCCGACCCTACACTGGAGAGAGGATCACTGGCCAGTTCTGCAAGTGGGACAACTTCAACTGTGACTGTTTTAACGGGTTGCTTTGTGGAGGTGTAAATCCCTCTTGATTCCTGATCCTTAAAACCATCATTGTTTATCGTTCTAGACGCAAAATCATGTTCTTAATGCAGACTTGAGTGTGTGATATCACTACAGTACATACGTAACTGCAGTATCTATTTTGTTTGTGTTTGGTTGCCAGGTCACAGGCGAAGTGACTGCAACCTCTGTGTCAGAGGACCTGTAACCGTGGAAACTGCCTGTGCAACCGGTGTGAGTGTGAGAAGATGTACTCAGGACCTTTGTGTCCGCAATGTGCTGTGTGCGTCGGGTTCATCACTATAATCAACATGAAGAAAATTGCAGTGCATTCCTATTATAAGAATCACATTTGTATCTAAGGAATAAATTTTTTTGCACCAATTGATTTAAAATGCATTGTAAGTCTAGGAATATACCTGTCTAAAGTCTTTTGATCACTGTAAAATCAGTGATTCTCAAAAAAATGTAGTGCCTGTAGACCACATTTCAATCTCTAACGCTGATGTTCAGTGGGTTAGAACGATTCTTGTCATTCAGAACTTATTTAGATGTAATGGTCTGTTTTATCCACTAGATGGCAATATATGACACAATAAAGACGCTCTCAAGTGATACAGTACTCTCCACTGATATATCCTTCACTATTATTGATGAATTACATGTGTATTCACATCAATACCTATGGTGATTATTTGAAATACATATCATATTGAATACTGATGCACTTTGAAAGTCTTCTTTTCCCATTTAAATAGTATCTTACTCAGTGGTGTAAAGTACTTAAGTAAAACTACTTTAAAGTACTACTTAAGTCGTTTTTTGGGTTATCTGTAACTGTACTTTACTATTTATATTTTTCACAAATTGTATTTTTACTTCACCACATCCCTAAAGACAATAATCTACCTTTTATAATGTACCTTCTCCATACATTTTCCTTGACACCCAAAAGTACTTATACGTTTTATGCTTTGCAGGACAGGAAAACGGTCAAATGCACACATTTATCAAGAGAACATCCCCGGTCATCCCTACTGATCCATGGTCATTCCTGGATATCTGTAAATGATGTCTGAGTGTTGGAGTGTGCCCCTGGATATCTGTAAATGATGTCTGAGTGTTGGAGTGTGCCCTTGGATATCTGTAAATGATGTCTGAGTGTTGGAGTGTGCCCCTGGATATCTGTAAATGATGTCTGAGTGTTGGAGTGTGCCCTTGGATATCTGTAAATGATGTCTGAGTGTTGGAGTGTGCCCCTGGATATCTGTAAATGATGTCTGAGTGTTGGAGTTTGCCCCTGGATATCTGTAAATGATGTCTGAGTGTTGGAGTGTGCCCCTGGATATCTGTAAATGATGTCTGAGTGTTGGAGTGTGCCCCTGGCTATCTGTAAATGATGTCTGAGTGTTGGAGTGTGCCCCTGGATATCTGTAAATGATGTCTGAGTGTTGGAGTGTGTCCCTGGATATCTGTAAATGATGTCTGAGTGTTGGAGTGTGCCCCTGGATATCTGTAAATGATGTCTGAGTGTTGGAGTGTGCCCCTGGATATCTGTAAATGATGTCTGAGTGTTGGAGTGTGCCCCTGGATATCTGTAAATGATGTCTGAGTGTTGGAGTGTGCCCCTGGCTATCTGTAAATGATGTCTGAGTGTTGGAGTGTGCCCCTGGATATCTGTAAATGATGTCTGAGTGTTGGAGTGTGTCCCTGGATATCTGTAAATGATGTCTGAGTGTTGGAGTGTGCCCCTGGATATCTGTAAATGATGTCTGAGTGTTGGAGTGTGCCCCTGGCTATCTGTAAATGATGTCTGAGTGTTGGAGTGTGCCCCTGGATATCTGTAAATGATGTCTGAGTGTTGGAGTGTGTCCCTGGATATCTGTAAATGATGTCTGAGTGTTGGAGTGTGTCCCTGGATATCTGTAAATGATGTCTGAGTGTTGGAGTGTGCCCCTGGATATCTGTAAATGATGTCTGAGTGTTGGAGTGTGCCCCTGGATATCTGTAAATGATGTCTGAGTGTTGGAGTGTGCCCCTGGATATCTGTAAATGATGTCTGAGTGTTGGAGTGTGCCCCTGGATATCTGTAAATGATGTCTGAGTGTTGGAGTGTGCCCCTGGATATCTGTAAATGATGTCTGAGTGTTGGAGTGTGCCCCTGGATATCTGTAAATGATGTCTGAGTGTTGGAGTGTGCCCCTGGATATCTGTAAATGATGTCTGAGTGTTGGAGTGTGCCCCTGGATATCTGTAAATGATGTCTGAGTGTTGGAGTGTGCCCCTGGATATCTGTAAATGATGTCTGAGTGTTGGAGTGTGCCCCTGGATATCTGTAAATGATGTCTGAGTGTTGGAGTGTGCCCCTGGATATCTGTAAATGATGTCTGAGTGTTGGAGTGTGCCCCTGGATATCTGTAAATGATGTCTGAGTGTTGGAGTGTGCCCCTGGATATCTGTAAATGATGTCTGAGTGTTGGAGTGTGCCCCTGGATATCCGAGAAGAGAAAAAAATAGTGCCGTCTGGGTTTGCTAAATCTAAGGAATTTGACATGTTCACTTATGACACAAGTATATTTTAGCCATTTTAAACCCAAATACTTTGATACTTTTACTCTAGTATTTTTCTGGGTGACTCACTATTACTTCAGTCTTTATCTATTAAGGTATCTTTACTTTGACTCAATCGTTTTTCCCACCACTGATCTTCCTTTTGGAAACCATGAAATAGTTAGAAAACCTTCAAATCGACACTTCTCTATCCATGTGCCTCTATTCTGCCTTTTGGGGAAATTCTTTATGCTTCTGCAGCAGTGTGATGTTGTTCCCCTAGATTATGCACCAAGTTGCACACAAGGACCAATTCAAATAGGCCAGGTCAAGAGGGGATGACGATAATAATAATAATTCAGTGTGTTTTTTCAATTTAATTATTGCTGCAAAGCTCATGTTATTCTTTGGTGAACAAACACTTTTTCACATCAATATTGTACATACATGTGATTGTAAAAGTTTTGTATATTTTGGTTTGGCCCATCGTGGGTTATCTGTATTTCTGTACCCCCTTATTGTTCTCTTTTGCCTGACCTTCGGCATAGCAAGGTATGTTGTCCTTGGCTCCGAAATTAATGTTACACAATGTGCTGTTATGCAACCATAAGTTTGTTACAATGTGGACAATATAAAGATTTATGTTAACAAGTTTCACCGAACTCGCTAACTAGGGTACCTATTGTAACTTGTGAGTACTTGGGAAAGTGTTTGAGTGAGTGTCCATGTGCTTGCGCAGGTGCCTGAGAGCTGTGACTGCGCCGAGGGCTAACATATTGTGTGTTGTCTCTTCCCGTGCAGGGCAAATAAAGAATCCAACCAGCAGACCTACAGTTGTGGCAGTGTCCTAATTAAAAGTACTCAACGCAGAACGAACCACGCTACACTTCTACCTAACCACAGTACCTTACAACACAGTACAGATCATTTTAGCAAATAAGACTCAGCCTCGCCACAAAAAATTTAATGTACAATTCCACAAATATAACTGCAAGTAAATGATCTTGAAGAGCAATCTGGCCTTAATGACCATGTACTCTTAAGGACTGGCCACCCCTCAGAGCCTGGTTCCTCTCTAGGTTTCTTCCTAGGTTCCTGCCTTTCTAGGGAGATTTTCTTACATTTACATTTAAGTCATTTAGCAGACGCTCTTATCCAGAGCGACTTACAAATTGGTGCATTCACCTTATGACATCCAGTGGAACAGTCACTTTACAATAGTGCATCTAAATCTTAAAGGGGGGGGGGGAATACTTATCCTATCCTAGGTATTCCTTAAAGAGGTGGGGTTTCAAGTGTCTCCGGAAGGTGGTGATTGACTCCGCTGTCCTGGCGTCGTGAGGGAGTTTGTTCCACCATTGGGGGGGCCAGAGCAGCGAACAGTTTTGACTGGGCTGAGCGGGAGCTGTACTTCCTCAGTGGTAGGGAGGCGAGCAGGCCAGAGGTGGATGAACGCAGTGCCCTTGTTTGGGTGTAGGGCCTGATCAGAGCCTGGAGGTACTGAGGTGCCGTTCCCCTCACAGCTCCGTAGGCAAGCACCATGGTCTTGTAGCGGATGCGAGCTTCAACTGGAAGCCAGTGGAGAGAACGGAGGAGCGGGGTGACGTGAGAGAACTTGGGAAGGTTGAACACCAGACGGGCTGCGGCGTTCTGGATGAGTTGAAGGGGTTTAATAGCACAGGCAGGGAGCCCAGCCAACAGCGAGTTGCAGTAATCCAGACGGGAGATGACAAGTGCCTGGATTAGGACCTGCGCCGCTTCCTGTGTGAGGCAGGGTCGTACTCTGCGGATGTTGTAGAGCATGAACCTACAGGAACGGGCCACCGCCTTGATGTTAGTTGAGAACGACAGGGTGTTGTCCAGGATCACACCAAGGTTCTTAGCGCTCTGGGAGGAGGACACAATGGAGTTGTCAACCGTGATGGCGAGATCATGGAACGGGCAGTCCTTCCCCGGGAGGAAGAGCAGCTCCGTCTTGCCGAGGTTCAGCTTGAGGTGGTGATCCGTCATCCACACTGATATGTCTGCCAGACATGCAGAGATGCGATTCGCCACCTGGTCATCAGAAGGGGAAAGGAGAAGATTAGTTGTGTGTCGTCTGCATAGCAATGATAGGAGAGACCATGTGAGGTTATGACAGAGCCAAGTGACTTGGTGTATAGCGAGAATAGGAGAGGGCCTAGAACAGAGCCCTGGGGGACACCAGTGGTGAGAGCGCGTGGTGAGGAGACAGATTCTCGCCACGCCACCTGGTAGGAGCGACCTGTCAGGTAGGACGCAATCCAAGCGTGGGCTGCGCCGGAGATGCCCAACTCGGAGAGGGTGGAGAGGAGGATCTGATGGTTCACAGTATCGAAGGCAGCCGATAGATCTAGAAGGATGAGAGCAGAGGAGAGAGAGTTAGCTTTAGCAGTGCGGAGCGCCTCCGTGATACAGAGGAGAGCAGTCTCAGTTGAATGACTAGTCTTGAAACCTGACTGATTTGGATCAAGAAGGTCATTCAGAGAGAGATAGCGGGAGAGCTGGCCAAGGACGGCACGTTCAAGAGTTTTGGAGAGAAAAGAAAGAAGGGATACTGGTCTATAATTGTTGACATTGGAGGGATCGAGTGTAGGTTTTTTCAGAAGGGGTGCAACTCTCGCTCTCTTGAAGACGGAAGGGACGTAGCCAGCGGTCAGTGATGAGTTGATGAGCGAGGTGAGGTAAGGGAGAAGGTCTCCGGAAATGGTCTGGAGAAGAGGGGAGGGGATAGGGTCAAGCGGGCAGGTTGTTGGGCGGCCGGCCGTCACAAGACGCGAGATTTCATCTGGAGAGAGAGGGGAGAAAGAGGTCAGAGCACAGGGTAGGGCAGTGTGAGCAGAACCAGCGGTGTCGTTTGACTTAGCAAACGAGGATCGGATGTCGTCGACCTTCTTTTCAAAATGGTTGACGAAGTCGTCTGCAGAGAGGGAGGAGGGGGGGGAGGATTCAGGAGGGAGGAGAAGGTGGCAAAGAGCTTCCTAGGGTTAGAGGCAGATGCTTGGAATTTAGCGTGGTAGAAAGTGGCTTTAGCAGCAGAGACAGAGGAGGAAAATGTAGAGAGGAGGGAGTGAAAGGATGCCAGGTCCGCAGGGAGGCGAGTTTTCCTCCATTTCCGCTCGGCTGCCCAGAGCCCTGTTCTGTGAGCTCGCAATGAGTCACCGAGCCACGGAGCGGGAGGGGAGGACCGAGCCGGCCTGGAGGATAGGGGACATAGAGAGTCAAGGGATGCAGAGAGGGAGGAGAGGAGGGTTGAGGAGGCAGAATCAGGAGATAGGTTGGAGAAGGTTTGAGCGGAGGGAAGAGATGATAGGATGGAAGAGGAGAGAGTAGCGGGGGAGAGAGAGCGAAGGTTGGGACGGCGCGATACCATCCGAGTAGGGGCAGTGTGGGAGGTGTTGGATGAGAGCGAGAGGGAAAAGGATACAAGGTAGTGGTCGGAGACTTGGAGGGGAGTTGCAATGAGGTTAGTGGAAGAACAGCATCTAGTAAAGATGAGGTCGAGCGTATTGCCTGCCTTGTGAGTAGGGGGGAAGGTGAGAGGGTGAGGTCAAAAGAGGAGAGGAGTGGAAAGAAGGAGGCAGAGAGGAATGAGTCAAAGGTAGACGTGGGGAGGTTAAAGTCGCCCAGAACTGTGAGAGGTGAGCCGTCCTCAGGAAAGGAGCTTATCAAGGCATCAAGCTCATTGATGAACTCTCCGAGGGAACCTGGAGGGCGATAAATGATAAGGATGTTAAGCTTGAAAGGGCTGGTAACTGTGACAGCATGGAATTCAAAGGAGGCGATAGACAGATGGGTAAGGGGAGAAAGAGAGAATGACCACTTGGGAGAGATGAGGATCCCGGTGCCACCACCCCGCTGACCAGAAGCTCTCGGGTGTGCGAGAACACGTGGGCGGACGAAGAGAGAGCAGTAGGAGTAGCAGTGTTGTCTGTGGTGATCCATGTTTCCGTTAGTGCCAAGAAGTCGAGGGACTGGAGGGAGGCATAGGCTGAGATGAACTCTGCCTTGTTGACCGCAGATCGGCAATTCCAGAGGCTACCGGAGACCTGGAACTCCACGTGGGTCGTGCGCGCTGGGACCACCAGATTAGGGTGGCCGCGGCCACGCGGTGTGGAGCGTTTGTATGGTCTGTGCAGAGAGGAGAGAACAGGGATAAACAGACACATAGTTAACAGGCTACAGAAGAGGCTACGCTAATGCAAAGGAGATTGGAATGACAAGTGGACTACACGTCTCGAATGTTCAGAAAGTTAAGCTACGTAGCAAGAATCTTATTGACTAAAATGATTAAAATGATACAGTACTGATGAAGTAGGCTAGCTGGCAGTGGGTGCGTTGTTGACACTACACTAATCAAGTCGTTCCGTTGAGTGTAATAGTTTCTACAGTGCTGCTATTCGGGGGCTAGCTGGCTAGCTAGTAGTGTTGTTTACGTTACGTTGCGTTAAAAGAACGACAATAGCTGGCTAGCTAACCTAGAAAATCGCTCTAGGCTACACAATTATCTTTGATACAAAGACGGCTATGTAGCTAGCTATGTAGCTAGCTACGATCAAACAAATCAAACCGTTGTACTGTAATGAAATGAAATGAAAATGTGATGCTACCTGTGAATGCGACCGGGTTGTTGAGTTCTATTCAGAAGACGTTGGCTAGCGTTGGCTAGCTAGCAGAGTCTCCTACATTAAGGACGACAAATAGCTGGCTAGCTAACCTCGGTAAATTAAGATAATCACTCTAAGACTACACACTCTAAACCTAAACAACACAATTATCTTGGAACGAAGATACGAAGACAGCAAAGACAGCTATGTAGCTAGCTAACACTACACTGATCAAGTCGTTCAGTTGAGTGTAATAGTTTTCCCAGTGCAGCTAATCAGTGGACGTTAGCTAGCTGGCTAGTGAAGACTACGTTAGGACGGCGAAATACGATAGTTACGCAATTATCTTTGATACAAAGACGGCTATGTAGCTAGCTGAGAAGAAATTGCTAAGATTAGACAAATCAAACCGTTGTGCTATAATGAAATATAATGAAATGTAAAAAGTTATACTACCTGCGGGAGCGAAGCGCCGATGCGACCACTCGCTCCAAACCGGAAGCCACTGTGACTCTATATCTGCATTGCTTGCTGTTTGGGGTTTTAAGCTGGGTTTCTGTATAAGCACTTTGTGACATCTGCTGATGTAAAAAGGGCTTTATAAATACATTTGATTGATTGACTGATCGACATAACCAGTTAATGTAGAAAGCCACTAAAAGGTAGCCATCAGGATTTGTGGTTGTTCAGTTGTTAGAGGGAACATTATCATCAAAGTGTGTTCATAAAAATGTGTTTAAATGTGCCGCAAATGAATCTTTTAATGAGGAAATGTGCCTTCCAGATCACATTTATTTGGTGTTTCATTTTGCCGAGGAAATTACATTTTTGCTGAGGGAAAATGGCTCCCTTAAATGGGATTTCATACTGTGAGGATGTTTTTCCAAATCTTCACATGATCAATGACCTGATCAATGACCACTGATTGAATTATTCAGTCTCCATCTCTCTCTTTCCTTCTAAACCCTTCTTTTTCTCTTTCTTTCTCTTTGTTCTCTCCTTTTAGGTGGGCAGAGCTGCACTCGATGTGTCTAGTGTTGTTCTCAAGAGTTTTTATATCACCCTGTTTTTATCTTATCCGTTTTAAAGGTTCAAGCTCTGGTGCAACTAGCAGATCAGTTTCCCTCAAAATAGCTTCTATTCCTGAGATCCAGATAGACTTATTACCTGGCATCAGTGCTTGAATTGGACTGAAATAAGTGCCGGTACTCAATTTGGGTGTCGATACTGTTTAAACTTAGGTTCAGGAGCTCGACAATTATTTTGAGCTAATATTCTATAAAAGGAAAAGGAGCTCAAGCAAATAGAAAATTGAAGGTGCCGGTACTCAGCTCCGGCCCAAGTCAAGCACTGCCTAGCAACCCGTATCTCTTTGCATCCCTTTGGATGATCCTATGAGAAACATTTTTTATTTATTTAACTGGGCAAATCAGTTAAGATCAAATTCTTATTTACGATGACAGCCTAACCCGGACGACGCTGGGCCAATTGTGTGCCGCCCTATGGGACTCCAAATCACAGCCAGTTGTGATACAGCCTGGAATCAAACCAGGGTTTATAGTGACACCTCTAGCACTGAGATGCAGTGCCTTAGACCGCTGCGCCACTCGGGAGCATACATACTCCCTACATGACGTTTATTTTAAAATAATACTGGACAATACTTCTCTCTTGCATCTTTAAGGTCAGGTTGTTTCTTTACCTACTCAATGCCGGATGTCCCTACTATCTATTTGAAATGTTTTGTGGCATTTCAATATTTCAATTTAGCCTTGGGTCTAAAGCACAAAACGACTCAGGAAGGTTTTGTGGTGAGACGCGACAATGTCTCATATGTGAGGACAGAACACACCCTTCAACCCCTCAAGGCAATGTTTTGTCTTAACAAATCTCTTTTTTGCAGAGGCAACCACTTTGAAGGACAATTTAGGAGGGTGAGGGAACAGCGGAGAGTCGGAAAGTTATATTGTCTCACGAGAGTGACTTTATGTAAAGTGCTGGCTGTTAATCACAAAATGTCAGAGATGATGTCAAAAAAAGGAGAGAGAGTGCGATGAGCACTACTTCCCACAGCTGTGGAGGTGAGGACATGTACCAGGTGATCCACAGGAGAGGGTGACCACATCCGATTAGCTCCGGGTTGTAGGCAGGGATGGGCAACTCCTGTCCAGTGTCCAGAGACCTATTCAATTGAAGACCAAGACTTGTTGATTGTTAATTTAAATCAGGTGTATTTGTGCTGGCCTGGAATAAAATCCTTCACACACTGCAGCACTATGCTGTAGGAACAGGGTTTCCTACCCCGCCTGCGCTTAGTTCTTAGCCAATAACCATGCATATTACTAGAAGGTCCAATGAACAAAGCAATAACCTCCAACAAGCAATTCCTTTACATCACGATACCAACACACAGCACATTTACAATCTAATGACAGGAAATAGGCAAATCTCTATCAATCTCCGACCACATAATTTGGCTCATTTTTACCACAATTACAAAATAATGACCTTCTCTTTGTTGAACTTGCTGAGCTGTGTCTTGCCCCCACAAAAGCTGATACTGCCTCAGATCTTCAGTTTGACTTTGACAGTGGGCCATCAGCGACAAGGACACAGGACCATTATCCCTGGTTTCCGCATCACTCGGACAATTTAGCTATTCAAATAGAGATTCACTGGTAATATGCCATTCATCTTTTGTCATGGACACATATACACCCACATGCACACAAACCCCTATTACGCACGAAAACGCACACGCACACACACACACACACACACACACACACACACACACACACACACACACACACACACACACACACACACACACACACACACACACACACACACCTGTGTCAGCTTGATGTCTCGGAGTGGCCGCGAGGAATAAAGAGACAGCCTTTCTCCTGAATCAAGAAGGTCAAAATGCAAATATCAGCTCTTTCGAGCCTCTCCCTCCATCCCCCTTCCCCTCACCCCACCCTCCTCACAGGTAGAAAAGACAGGGTTGACGTTTTTAATTATTGTGTCAGGATCAAAGAATCCTCGTCAGGTCTGAGCTGTGCTGAGCCTGAGCTCTCAGATAAACGATATCAGGGTTATTTCTTCAGATGACTCCCCATACCCTCTCCATTCTTCTCCACCTTTCTGCTACTTTCCATTCCCTCCAAGTCAATATGAAGTGTTTAATTCCAAAATGCTTTATATCCATTAATAGAAACGGTGGTAATTAGCATTTATTGTTTAAAGAAATTATGAAAGAAATTGTTGTGTTTTTTCACTATCGTATCATGGCATGGGGTTGTTCAATGATAGACATAATTATTTCAAATCTAGCACTTGATGGATTCATTTCAGAGACAAATAATCATGTTTTTTTTGTTGCAAAATGCAATATATCCTCCTCGCACTCAGAGAAAAAAGTAGTAGTGTTTTACCCCGTCAAATGAAATAACTACATTTTGAATAAAGAACTCTACAGATGATGCATTTGTGACATCTGTATACAGTTGAAGTCGGAGGTTTACATCCACTTGGTTGGAGTTGTTTTTCAACCACTCCACAAATTTCTTGTTAACAAACTATAGTTTTGGCAAATTGGTTAGGACATCTACTTTGTGCATGACACAAGTCATTTTTCCAACAATTGTTTACAGACAGATTATTTCAATTATAATTCACAGTATCACAATTCCAGTGGGTCAGAAGTTTACATTCACTAAATTGACTGTGTTTTTAAACAGCTTGGAAATTCCAGAAAATTATGTCATGGCTTTAGAAGCTTCTGATAGGCTAATTGACATCATTTGAGTCAATTGGAGGTGGACCTGTGGATGTATTTCAAGGCCTACCTTCAAACTCAGTGCCTATTTGCTTGACATCATGGGAAAATCAAAAGAAATCAGCCAAGACCTCAGATTCTTTTTTTGTAGACATCCACAAGTCTGGTTCATCATTGGAAGCAATTTCCAAATGCCTGAAGGTACCACATTCATCTGTACAAACAATAGTATGCAAGTATAAACACCATGGGGCCACGCAGCCATCATACCGCTCAGGAAGGAGACGCCTTCTGTCTCCTAGAGATTAACGTACTTTGGTGCGAAAAGAGCTAATCAATCCCAGAACAACAGCAAAGGACCTTGTGAAGATGCTGGAGGAAACAGGTACAAAAGTATCTATATCCACAGTTAAACGAGTCCTATATCGACATAACCCGAAAGGCCGCTCAGCAAGGAAGAAGCCACTGCTCCAAAACCGCCATAAAAAATCCAGACTCCGGTTTGCAACTGCACATGGGGACAAAGATTGTACTTTTTGGAGAAACCCCCTCTGGTCTGAAAATAAAACTGTTTGGCCATAATGACCATCTTTATGTTTGGAGGAAAAAGGGGGAGGCTTGCAAGCCTGAAGAACACCAACCCAACCGTGAAGCATGGGGGTGGCAACATCATGTTGTGGGGGTGCTTTGCTGCAGGAGGTACTGGTGCACTTCACAAAATATATGGCATCATGAGGAAGGAAAATTATGTGGATATATTGAAGCAACATCTCAAGACCTCAGTTAGGAAGTTAAAGCTTGGTCGCAAATGTGTCTTCCAAATAGACAATGACCCCAAGCATGCTTCCAAAGTTGTGGCAAAATGGCTTAAGGACAACAAAGTCAAGGTATTGGAGTGTCCATCACAAAGCCCTGATCTCAATCCTTTAGAACATTTTTGGGCAGAACTGAATAAGCATGTGCGAGCAAGGATGCCTACAAACCTGACTCAGTTACACCAAGCTCTGTCAGGAGGAATGGGCCAAGATTGACCCAACTTATTGTGGGAAGCTCGTGGAAGGCTACCTGAAACGTTTGACCCAAGTTAAACATTTGAAAGGCATTGCTACTAAATACTAATTGAGTGTATGTTAACTTCTGACCCACTGGGAATATGATGAAAGAAATTAAAGCTGAAATAAATTATTCTCTCTCCTAATATTCTGACATTTCACATTCTTAAAATAAAGTGGTGATCCTAACTGACCAAAGACAGGGAATTTTAACCAGGATTAAATGTCAGGAACTGTGAAAAACTGAGTTTAACTGTATTTGGCTAAGGTGTATGTAAACTTCCGACTTCAACTGTATATAAATATATAAATACAGTAATATAAGATCTGTGTGTAAATTATTTAAATTACATTTTTGCCATTTAGCAGATGCTCTTTTTCTCCAGAGTGACATACAATAAGCGTGTTCATCTGTCTACACTCTTACAAAAAAGAGTTACAAAACGGTTCTTCGGCTGTCACAAAAGGGTTCTACCTGGGACCAGAAAGAGTTTTCCTATGAGGACAGCCAAAGAACCCTTTTAGCTTCTAGATACCACCTTATTTTCTAAGAGTCTAGGTGAGACAACCACATGTCACAGTCAAAGATATAGGATACAAACATTTCATTCCAGCTAAACAATGGATCTATAGTGTTTTAAAAACAACAACATTTTCATACACATCTAAAATCGATGAATAAAAAAATCTGAGAACAGTAATATTTTACACAGACATGAAGGTACCCATAAGCAATCATTTCTGATAAGAAAAAAGTGAAACCTCACTCAAACTCTCTCTCACACACACACACACACACACACACACACACACACACACACACACACACACACACACACACACACACACACACACACACACACACACACACACACACACACACACACACACACACACACACACACACACACACACACACACACACACACACAAGGTCGCTGGGAATCCTAACTAATGAATAACAGAAAGAGGGGTGGAGCTGGGAAGCAGAGGAGAGAGCAGGTCTGCGATGTGACTCGCCACATACATCAAGTCTGCTGAGCAGAAAATGGAAATGTGGGCCGTGAGTGAGTGTAGGTTGCTTCCATTGTCCCCTGGACGAAATCCAATGATTTATCATTTCTCTCAGGGGCATCGGTGCCCTCTCACACAATCATACACTGTTGTATAATTTATTGAAATGAAAGATTACACTGAATACGATGAGGACATTCCACAAAAGATCACTGATATTACATTATCGAGGCAAACATATTTAATTAGCTCAATTAGCCTTTGATGTCTCTGGACAAAACATTCTCAGACACAGGGGAAACAACCACAAAATCACAGGGCAAACTACCCCCCCTGGCCAGGTATAAATATTCAGTCCAGTCCCCATGTCCCAAACTTAATGTAGCAAGGCTAAGTCACTGTGGTCAGGGTCAATGTGGACATGATGGAGGAGGGGAACGCAAGAGTCCAGGAAGAACCAACACACCTCCCACACCATATACTCCCCTCCATATGTATTTGGAAGTGAATGGTGAATAATGTATTTTACAACCTATGTTGTGATAATTGCGTTGTTTGCTCTATCACCCACTCATTCATACACCACCGTGACATACAATAAGGCTGTGACAACAAAAAGACATCTGTCACACAGTGGCGGAATAAATTCAACTACACATAGGTTTGTTTCATTACAAACCCGGAAAGACTGACCTAGACTGACCAACTTGACACAACTCAACTGTGGGAAGCATTGGAGTCAACATGGGCCAGCATCCCTGTGTCCATGCCCTGACGACTTGAGGCTGTTCTGAAGGCAGAGGGTGCAACTCAATATTAGACAGCTTATTAGGTACGCCCATCTAGTACCGGGTTGGATCCCCCTTTACCTCCAGAACGGCCGGCCGGAATTCTTCGGAACATGGCTTCTACAAGTCAGAAACGTTCCACAGGGATGTTAGTCCATACTGAGGCGATGGTATCACACAGTTGCTGCAGATTGGACAGCGGAACACCACCGTTGACACGTACCGTTGACACCTGGCAGGCTGGGTCCATGGACTCATGCTGCTTACGCCAAATCCTGACTCTGCCATCAGCATGACACAACAGGAATTGGGATTCGTCAGATCATGCAGTGTTTTTCCATTCCTCTATCGTCCAACTCCAGCTTGTCCCCTGGAGTTGCTTCTTCATGTTTTTAGCTGATATGAGTGGAACCCGGTGTGGTCGTCTGCTGCAATAGCCATTCCGTGGAAAGGATCAATGAGTTGTGCGTTCCTATATGCCGTTCTGCACACAAACTGTTTGTGGCCCGCCTGTTAGCTTACAGGCTTCTTAAGTCTCCTTCAACCTCTCTCATCGACTATCTGTTTTCGCCCACAGGACTGCGGCTGACTGGATGTTTTTTGTTTGTCGCACCATTCTTGGGAATGGTCACCACCCTGACCAAGGCCCCTCTACCCCGATTGCTTAGTTTGGCTGGGCGGCCAGCTCTAGGAAGAGTCTTGGGAAACCCTATATACACTGTCATGCATGAAAAGCCCAGGAGGGTCGGCTATTTCTGAGATACTGTATTAGTTAACTATTTTGATATTGATTACCGCACTGTTGTCACGCCTTGGTCTTAGTATTTTGTGTCTTCTTTAATTATTTGTTCAGGCCAGGGTGTGACATGGGGTTATTGTATTGTTCGTATTGGGGTTTGTAGTATTTGGGATCGAGGCTGAGTAGGGGTGTTGTATAGGCTTGGCTGCCTGAGGCGGGTCTCAATCAGAGTCAGGTGATTCTTGTTGTCTCTGATTGGGAACCGTATTTAGGTAGCCTGGTTTCGCTTTGTATTTCGTGGGTGATTGTTCCTGTCTCTGTGTAGTGTTCACCAGATAGGCTGTAATAGGTTTCACGTTCCGTTTGTTGTTTTGTATTTTGTATATTACGTTATTTTCATGTATCGTCATTTCATTCATTAAAGAACATGAGTAACAACCACGCAGCATTTCGGTCCGACTCTCTTTCGACAAACGAAGAACGACGTTACAGAATCACCCACCACACACGGATTGAGTGGCAGTGGCGTGGTTACAGGCAGCGACAGCAGGAGCAGAAAAAGGAGGACGTTATGGACAGCAATGGCATGGAGTATACGACGTGGGAAGAAATAGACAGGTGGGCGGCCGACCCAGAGAGAGTGCAGGAGCCCGCCTGGGATTCGCTAGAGCAGTGCGAAGAGGGCTATAGGCGAATGGAGTCGAAAAGAAAGACACGGCGGTGCAGAGCAAAAACCAAAAGTAATGATATTAGACGGAAAAGGACCCTGGGCGCAGCCGGGAGAATATCGCAGCAGCACGGCGACACGGATGGAAGCCTGAAAAGCAGCCCCCAAAAATGATTGGGGGGGGGCTTAATGGGAGTATGGCTATGCCAGGTAGGAGACCTGCGCAAACTCCCTGTGCTCACCGGTGGGCTAGAGAGACCGGGCAGACACCGTGTTATGTTATGGAGCTGCAGGTGCATAGCCCGGTGCGGTTCATACCAGCCCTTCCTATTGGCCGGGCTAGAGTGGGCATCGAGCCAGGTAAGCTTGGGCAGGCTCGGTGCTCAAGAGCTCCAGAGCCTTCCTTCCCTCCTGCGCTACTGGAGTCTCCTGTCTGTTCAGCGCTATCAGAGCCTTCATTCCCTCCTGCGCTGTCGGAGTCTCCCGGCTGCCTGGAAAATGTAAATAAAATGTAAATATTTCCTTTAACATTCTGTGTTTTGTCCGTATTATTTTTTATCATTGAGGGATGTTAATAAATGCTTTATAAAGGCTTAATGGATGATCAAATATAAATGACATTACATTGACTGCATAGAATTCATGTACAGGGCATTCGGAAAGTATTCAGACCACTTGACGTTTTCCACATTTTGCTACGTTACAGCCTTATTCTGCCATGGATTAAATTGTCATCAATGTACAAACGATACCCCATAATGACAAAGCAAAAGCAAAAACAGGTTTTTAGAAATGTTTGCAAATGTATAAAAAATTGAAAACTGAAATATCACATTTACATAAGTATGTATACCCTTTACTCAGTACTTTGTTGAATCACCTTTGGCAGCGATTACAGCCTTGAGTCTTCTTGGGTATGACGCTACAAGCTTGGCACACCTGTATTTGGGGAGTTTATCCCATTCTTCTTTGCAGATCCTCTCAAGCTCTGTCAGGTTGGATGGGGAGAGTTGCTGCACAGCTATTTTCAGGTCTCTTCAGAAATGTTTGATCGGGTTCAAGTCTGGGCTCTGGCTTGGCCACTCAAGGACAAGTCTGATGTCCTGAGCACTCAGGAGTAGGCTTAATCAAGGATCTCTCTGTATTTTGCTCCATCCATCTTTCCATGAATCCTGACTAGTCTTCCGGTCCCTGCTGCTGAAAAACATCCCCATAGCATGATGCTGCCACCCCCATGCTTCACCGTAGGGATGGTGCCAGATTTCCTCCAGACATATCCTTGGTTTCATCAGAGCAGAGAATCTTGTTTCTTATTGGTCTGAGAGTCCTTTAGGTGCCTTTTGGCAAACTCCAAGTGGGCTGTCATGTGCCTTTTACTGAGGATTGGCTCCCATCTGGCTACTTTACCATAAAGGCTTGATTGGTGGGGTGCTGCAGAGATGATTGTCCTTCTGGAGCTCAGTCAGAGTGACCATCGGGTTCTTGGTCACCTCCCTGACCAAGGCTCTTCTACTCCGATTGTTCAGTTTGGCCGGGCGCCCAACTCTAGGAAGAGTCTTGGTGGTTCCAAACCTCTTCCTTTTCAGAATGATGGAGGCCCCTGTGTTCTTGGGGACCTTCAATGCTGCAGAAATGTTTTGGTAACCTTCCCCAGATCTGTGCCTCGACACAATCCTGTCTTGGAGCTTTATGGACAATTCCTTCGACCTCATGTCTTGGTTTTTGCTTGGACATGCACTGTCAACTGTGGGACCTTATATAGACAGGTGTGTGCCTTTCCAAATCATGTCCAATCAATTTAATTTACCACAGGTGGACTCCAATCAAGATGTAGAAACATCTCAAGGATGATCAATGGAAACAGGATGCACCTAAGCTCAATTTTGAGTCTCATAGCAAAGGGTCTGAATACTTTTTAATTTGCAAACATTTCAAACTATCTGTTTTTCGCTTTGTCTTTATGGGGTATTGTGTGTAGATTGACGAGGAAAAATGGTTATTCAATCGATTTTAGAATAAGGCTGTAACATAACAAAATGTGGAAAAAGTCAGGGGGTCTGAATACTTTCCAAATGCACTGTATAGACCGTTAATGTTGGTATTATAGATCAGTGTAGCAAACGGCAGTTAATTACCATGTAGTGCTTAGCTATAAATGCTTCATGAATGGGAAAAATAGACTTGACTTTACATTGACTGCATGGAATTCATACATAGACCCATCATGTGTGGGTTATAGACCAGTACGGCCATCTTAAATGTCGTGTGTAGGAGGGCTTGTTAATGAGTTACAAAACAGTTATGATATGACCCACAACTACATGATTTGATCTGTTAAATGTAACCTGAGGATTCATCCCTCTGGGGATCTTCATGAAGCATTGACCTTAGTGAGAAGAAGAAGTTAAGTCACAGGTGTATACTGGCCAGAGGGGGAAACGGGGCTGGTACAGGCTATATATCAGCATACATTTATTTTGACGTATTCACTAATACTGGTATGGCAGAAGCACTCTTTTGAGAACAGCCGTAATGATGACACTGCGCTGTCATTGTAATGATGCATCTATTAAGATAGACCTAAATATGTCCTCTTACATAGCATGACATGAATGTGCTACAGATATGCTTTGGATACATTTCATAAATCTTTAATATGCGGTTGGGACCTGTTATAACACATTCATAAAATGCCTATAGATGTGTAATGAATGCATTATGGAACATTTGATCTCATGAAACCTTCAAAGTCACTTCCTGGAGTAGCTCAAACTGCACATGTTATGTTTCTCTTGAACGTGCCGTCCTTGGTCAGCTCTCCCGCTATCTCTCTCAGAATGACCTTCTTGATCCAAATCAGTCAGGTTTCAAGACTAGTCATTCAACTGAGACTGCTCTTCTCTGTATCACGGAGGCGCTCCGCACCGCTAAAGCTAACTCTCTCTCCTCTGCTCTCATCCTTCTAGACCTATCGGCTGCCTTCGATACTGTGAACCATCAGATCCTCCTCTCCACCCTCTCCGAGTTGGGCATCTCCGGCGCGGCCCACGCTTGGATTGCGTCCTACCTGACAGGTCGCTCCTACCAGGTGGCGTGGCGAGAATCTGTCTCCTCACCACGCGCTCTCACCACTGGTGTCCCCCAGGGCTCTGTTCTAGGCCCTCTCCTATTCTCGCTATACACCAAGTCACTTGGCTCTGTCATAACCTCACATGGTCTCTCCTATCATTGCTATGCAGACGACACACAATTAATCTTCTCCTTTCCCCCTTCTGATGACCAGGTGGCGAATCGCATCTCTGCATGTCTGGCAGACATATCAGTGTGGATGACGGATCACCACCTCAAGCTGAACTTCGGCAAGACGGAGCTGCTCTTCCTCCCGGGAAGGACTGCCCGTTCCATGATCTCGCCATCACGGTTGACAACTCCATTGTGTCCTCCTCCCAGAGCGCTAAGAACCTTGGCGTGATCCTGGACAACAAACTGTCGTTCTCAACTAACATCAAGGCGGTGGCCCGTTCCTGTAGGTTCATGCTCTACAACATCCGCAGAGTACGACCCTGCCTCACACAGGAAGCGGCGCAGGTCCTAATCCAGGCACTTGTCATCTCCCGTCTGGATTACTGCAACTCGCTGTTGGCTGGGCTCCCTGCCTGTGCCATTAAACCCCTACAACTCATCCAGAACGCCGCAGCCCGTCTAGTGTTCAACCTTCCCAAGTTCTCTCACGTCACCCCGCTCCTCCGCTCTCTCCACTGGCTTCCAGTTGAAGCTCGCATCCGCTACAAGACCATGGTGCTTGCCTACGGAGCTGTGAGGGGAACGGCACCTCAGTACCTCCAGGCTCTGATCAGGCCCTACACCCAAATAAGGGCACTGCGTTCATCCACCTCTGGCCTGCTCGCCTCCCTACCACTGAGGAAGTACAGTTCCCGCTCAGCTCAGTCAAAACTGTTCGCTGCTCTGGCTCCCCAATGGTGGAACAAACTCCCTCATGACGCCAGGACAGCGGAGTCAATCACCACCTTCCGGAGACACCTGAAACCCCACCTCTTTAAGGAATACCTAGGATAGGATAAAGTAATCCTTCTCACCCCCCCTCCCTCCCCTTAAAATATTTAGATGCACTATTGTAAAGTGGTTGTTCCACTGGATGTCATAAGGTGAATGCACCAATTTGTAAGTCGCTCTGGATAAGAGCGTCTGCTAAATGACTTAAATGTAATGTAAATAACAACGAATAAATATCAAAGAATAACAACAAAAAATATCTAGTTAACAGAAGAAAGGAAGACAAAATAAGGATAAAAGAAGGACAGAAGAAAAAGGAAAAGAAAGAGGACAACAAAGTGAAACAGTCAGCACTTCTATTGCAACTTCGTATTTCGTCGTCCTAACGTAGTCTACACTGCTATCTGCCCAGCAGCTAGCCAGCTAGCAAACGTCCACCGTCTACCGAATAGCAGCACTGTAGAAACTATTACACTCAACTGAACGACTTGATTAGTGTAGTGTTAGCTAGCTACATAGTTGTCTTTGCTGTCTTCGTATCCAAGATAATTGTGTAGTTTAGAGCGTGTAGTCTTAGAGTGATTATCTTAATTTACCGAGGTTAGCTAGCCAGCTATTTGTCGTCCTTAACGTAGGAGACTCTGCTAGCTAGCCAACAGCTAGCCAACGTCTACTGAATAGAACTTCCGCACTCAACAACCCGGTCGCATTCCGCTTCGCTCCACAGGTAGTATCACATTTTTCATTTCATTTCTTTACAGCACAACGGTTTGATTTGTTTGATCGTAGCTAGCTACATAGCTAGCTACATAGCCGTCTGTGTATCAAAGATAATTGTGTAGTCTAGAGCGATTTTCTAGGTTAGCTAGCCAGCTATTGTCGTTCTTTTAACGCAACGTAACGTAATCAACACTGCTAGCTAGCCAGCTAGCCCCGAATAGCAGCACTGTAGAAACTATTACACTCAACGGAACGACTTGATTAGTGTAGTGTCAACAACGCAGCCACTGCCAGCTAGCCTACAAAGTCAACAACGCAGCCACTGCCAGCTAGCCTACTTCAGCAGTACTGTATCATTTTAATCATTTTAGTCAATAAGATTCTTGCTACGTAAGCTTAACTTTCTGAACATTCGAGACGTGTAGTCCACTTGTCATTCCAATCTCCTTGCATTAGCGTAGCCTCTTCTGTAGCCTGTCAACTATGTGTCTGTCTATCCCTGTTCTCTCCTCTCTGCACAGACCATACAAACGCTCCACACCGCGTGGCCGCTGCCACCCTAATCTGGTGGTCCCAGCGCGCACGACCCACGTGGAGTTCCAGGTCTCCGGTAGCCTCTGGAACTGCCGATCTGCGGCCAACAAGGCAGAGTTCATCTCAGCCTATGCCTCCCTCCAGTCCCTCGACTTCTTGGCACTGACAGAAACATGGATCACCACAGATAACACTGCTACTCCTACTGCTCTCTCTTCGTCTGCCCACGTGTTCTCGCACACCCCGAGAGCTTCTGGTCAGCGGGGTGGTGGCATCGGGATCCTTATCTCTCCCAAGTGGTCATTCTCTCTTTCTCCCCTTACCCATCTGTCTATCGGCTCCTTTGAATTTCATGCTGTCACAGTTACCAGCCCTTTCAAGCTTAACATCCTTATCATTTATCGCCCTCCAGGTCCCCTCGGAGAGTTCATCAATGAGCTTGATGCATTGATAAGCTCCTTTCCTGAGGACGGCTCACCTCTCACAGTTCTGGGCGACTTTAACCTCCCCACGTCTACCTTTGACTCATTCCTCTCTGCCTCCTTCTTTCCACTCCTCTCCTCTTTTGACCTCACCCTCTCACCTTCCCCCCTACTCACAAGGCAGGCAATACGCTCGACCTCATCTTTACTAGATGCTGTTCTTCCACTAACCTCATTGCAACTCCCCTCCAAGTCTCCGACCACTACCTTGTATCCTTTTCCCTCTCGCTCTCATCCAACACTTCCCACACTGCCCCTACTCGGATGGTATCGCGCCGTCCCAACCTTCGCTCTCTCTCCCCCGCTACTCTCTCCTCTTCCATCCTATCATCTCTTCCCTCTGCTCAAACCTTCTCCAACCTATCTCCTGATTCTGCCTCCTCAACCCTCCTCTCCTCCCTTTCTGCATCCTTTGACTCTCTATGTCCCCTATCTTCCAGGCCGGCTCGGTCCTCCCCTCCCGCTCCGTGGCTTGACGACTCATTGCGAGCTCACAGAACAGGGCTCCGGGCAGCCGAGCGGAAATGGAGGAAAACTCGCCTCCCTGCGGACCTGGCATCCTTTCGCTCCCTCCTCTCTACATTTTCCTCCTCTGTCTCTGCTGCTAAAACCACTTTCTACCACTCTAAATTTCAAGCATCTGCCTCTAACCCTAGGAAGCTCTTTGCCACCTTCTCCTCCCTCCTGAATCCTCCTCCCCCTCCCCCCTCCTCCCTCTCTGCAGATGACTTCGTCAACCATTTTGAAAAGAAGGTCGACGACATCCGATCCTCGTTTGCTAAGTCAAACGACACTGCTGGTTCTGCTCACACTGCCCTACCCTGTGCTCTGACCTCTTTCTCCCCTCTCTCTCCAGATGAAATCTCGTGTCTTGTGACGGCCGGCCGCCCAACAACCTGCCCGCTCGACCCTATCCCCTCCTCTCTTCTCCAGACCATTTCCGGAGACCTTCTCCCTTACCTCACCTCGCTCATCAACTTATCCCTGACCGCTGGCTACGTCCCTTCCATCTTCAAGAGAGCGAGAGTTGCACCCCTTCTGAAAAAACCTACACTCGATCCCTCCGATGTTAACAACTACAGACCAGTATCCCTTCTTTCTTTTCTCTCCAAAACTCTTGAACGTGCCGTCCTTGGTCAGCTCTCCCGCTATCTCTCTCAGAATGACCTTCTTGATCCAAATCAGTCAGGTTTCAAGACTAGTCATTCAACTGAGACTGCTCTTCTCTGTATCACGGAGGCGCTCCGCACCGCTAAAGCTAACTCTCTCTCCTCTGCGCTCATCCTTCTAGACCTATCGGCTGCCTTCGATACTGTGAACCATCAGATCCTCCTCTCCACTCTCTCCGAGTTGGGCATCTCTGGCGCGGCCCACGCTTGGATTGCGTCCTACCTGACAGGTCGCTCCTACCAGGTGGCGTGGCGAGAATCTGTCTCCTCACCACGCGCTCTCACCACTGGTGTCCCCCAGGGCTCTGTTCTTGGCCCTCTCCTATTCTCGCTATACACCAAGTCACTTGGCTCTGTCATAACCTCACATGGTCTCTCCTATCATTGCTATGCAGACGACACACAATTAATCTTCTCCTTTCCCCCTTCTGATGACCAGGTGGCGAATCGCATCTCTGCATGTCTGGCAGACATATCAGTGTGGATGACTGATCACCACCTCAAGCTGAACTTCGGCAAGACGGAGCTGCTCTTCCTCCCGGGGAAGGACTGCCCGTTCCATGATCTCGCCATCACGGTTGACAACTCCATTGTGTCCTCCTCCCAGAGCGCTAAGAACCTTGGCGTGATCCTGGACAACACCCTGTCGTTCTCAACTAACATCAAGGCGGTGGCCCGTTCCTGTAGGTTCATGCTCTACAACATCCGCAGATTACGACCCTGCCTCACACAGGAAGCGGCGCAGGTCCTAATCCAGGCACTTGTCATCTCCCGTCTGGATTACTGCAACTCGCTGTTGGCTGGGCTCCCTGCCTGTGCCATTAAACCCCTACAACTCATCCAGAACGCCGCAGCCCGTCTAGTGTTCAACCTTCCCAAGTTCTCTCACGTCACCCCGCTCCTCCGCTCTCTCCACTGGCTTCCAGTTGAAGCTCGCATCCGCTACAAGACCATGGTGCTTGCCTACGGAGCTGTGAGGGGAACGGCACCTCAGTACCTCCAGGCTCTGATCAGGCCCTACACCCAAATAAGGGCACTGCGTTCATCCACCTCTGGCCTGCTCGTCTCCCTACCACTGAGGAAGTACAGTTCCCGCTCAGCCCAGTCAAAACTGTTCGCTGCTCTGGCTCCCCAATGGTGGAACAAACTCCCTCACGACGCCAGGACAGCGGAGTCAATCACCACCTTCCGGAGACACCTGAAACCCCACCTCTTTAAGGAATACTTAGGATAGGATAAAGTAATCCTTCTCACCCCCCCCCCCCTTAAAATATTTAGATGCACTATTGTAAAGTGGCTGTTCCACTGGATGTCATAAGGTGAATGCACCAATTTGTAAGTCGCTCTGGATAAGAGCGTCTGCTAAATGACTTAAATGTAAATGTAAATGTAAAATGTAAATGTTTCCACGTGACATCATTTTAAAGGCCTTTGCAGACTGTGCGTCTTTTACGATTATCACGTCACATTGTTCGATGTTACCAAATACAAATCTTGATAACAACTTGGCCAGATTGTACGATTTGCTTCAGTTCTGTCGTCACATTCTGCGATTGGCTTGCGAGGCTACTTCAACTGCAGTGGTGTATTTGATCTGCGTATGTGCCAGCTCCAGCAGCGCAATCGTCAATTGATGCTTATGCTCTGGTGAAGTGTGTTTCGAAAAGCTGAACGTAGCAATGCATCTTAGAATTAGTTTTCACATACAAACCTTATATGTCCGAACTCAAATAGACTTCAGCAAAATATTTGTTTTATTTTGTTTGCTGATTTTGTGCATTTATCAAAATCCACCCAATCCCATCAGGAAGCCTGTTTTCAGATATGTCATCGAACTAATATATTCATCTGACTATTCACGGTAATAATATTATTGATCCGTCACAGGGATCGGCTCAGAACACCAGCCAACACTACACAATTAAGTCAAAACAAATGTTACACTCCCAGAACTTTGTCGGAGCCAATGACTGCACATAGTGGTACTTAGACCTTGTCACAACTGAATTGTTTACAACCTAAGAATTTGCAGACAACGTGGACATTTTGTCTGGGATGGCATAATCGTGCAACAAAACGGTTAAAATCATAGTCAGCAAAGGCCATAACTGACTTAATTTGGCTTCATTGAGTCTTCACACAGGAATCGTGTCACGTGATCGATGGCTTTGTCCATTCACATAAAACGCATGCAGCAAAAGGATACCCAGAGCTAAACTATTACCCTCCTTACACCAACTGCAGCTATGTTCCCTTCAATCGCTTGCTGATGGAAGAAATTGATGTTATATCAGAGACTTGGTCACACAGTTCAGGAGGGGTTTGGGGACACTAACAGCATTCCAACAAAACAAAAAACAGCCTTGATGACAAAGAAGTCAACCACAATGTTACCAATGTAAGTATAGGTTTTAGGTCAAGGATTATTTAACCCAAATTTCACTCCTAGCCACTGCTACCTTTGAGAGAGTAATTTTTAATTGATTTGATCAGATCCTAGTCCTAAATAATGGAGGACAGGAAGTTTCCTTTAGGCTACTCGTGTACACTGCCTTGGCTCGTCATTAGGCATGTTTTGATCGGCTTTCACATGCTCAGTAAGAATTTGATATTTGTGTTTTATATGATCCTGAAAATCATATCCCACACACCCACAACAAGTATTGATGCTGATTTTCATATCAATGTTTTTTTTTTTACCCTGTTGATTTTATTACAGGACAACATTGATTTGGAGTTGTTCTTTGGAGGAACCGAACGCAATTCAGAAACACACCTTTAGCTTCTCCACCGGCCACTGCAGGGGCTTCAAGGTCACACACACACACACACACACACACAGACACACAGACACACAGACACAGACAGACAGACAGACAGACAGACAGACAGACAGACAGACAGACAGACAAGACAAGACAGACAGACAGACATCATACACACCTAGTCGTCACAGCATCACCTTTTGATGGCCTTGCCTTACCTCCAGAGCTATTTGTAGGTAAAACATGAAAGTGGAAGGAAAGCCCATGTCCACTAATCCCGTTGAACCTTGAGATTGACAGACCGACTGACGACAGATTAACACCTAACAATACCGTCTCTCTTTACAATGTTCTATGTGAAAATATAGCGCTTGTTTTAGATCTTGCCGTGGTTTCTTCTCGGCGTGGGATGGTGCAGAAAGATAAGGGCTAGATGGGAGGCTGCTTGCTGATAAGGAGTCTGTGTGTTTCATGGGCTCAATACGTTCCACACAACAACAGTATACAACCACGCACACGTCGCAAAGAATGACACAACAACCGCGAAAGAAAGTAAACTATGGTCTCCTTTATTTATTTTTTGCTCATTTTAATATATCTATTTATCCGTTATTTTTCTACATACGAGTCCTTTAAAAGTATGTCGTCATGCTTTAGGTGCAGCTTCAGAGTGGGAGCACATGCAAGATGGTGGTCCGGGTACAGGTTGCACAGCGGACGTGGGGTGAGGAGGGTGGAGGAGTTCTCTGACCACCCGAGTGGACCACATAGGGACCACTTAACAGTCACCACGCGGTCAGGGCGGCCGACCGTCTTGACCAAACGACCGACGGGGGACTATAGACCACGGGGACCACTAGGTTATAGGGTTGCAGTTCAGCTTCTTGGAAATAGTTTCGACCTGTCCATTTTGGGGGACGGTTTGTGTCATGACATCATCGATTGACATCTTTAGTGCAGTCCAAAAAAATAAGGAACATACTATAGAGAAGCAGGCAGTCTTTAAAGAAAGTTTCAGACAGTCAGTTTATAAAGAGATTACGACAAGGGGGGGAAACAGAGGGGGAGGGGAGCCATTCTTTTTGCTCCCGTTCCTGGTTGGGCCTCATTAAAAGGGGCGTTGGGGGTTATATTGCTTGTGACCTTGATCCAGTTCTCTTGGCTGAGGCCTGCATCGTGGCATGGTTCCCCCTCTGTCGGTGGGGGTAGGGGGGACGTACATGATTCCGAACATACATTTGTATCACAAGGACACGGCAACACAGGACATTTGACTTTTGCTCTACAAGGACTAGCAAATCTCTGGCCGTTGCAGTGAAAGAACCTGACTAGCTTTTTTTAAAGAGTAAAGGACAAAAACAAATCAAATACATCCCAGCAGTTTCATGGGGGGGAGAACAAGAACTAGACAGTGAAGGAAGAATAGTTGCCCAGGCATCACATTTTTAACCAGTATTAATCCTATCCCCATCATTCCACAGCAATATAACATCAGAGAGGTTCACAATATTTACACCTTGGTAATCAACAGCTACAGATATACTGAAAGAGCCCGACAAGTAAGATTCCATCACGAAGCTGGAATTACAACAGAACACAAACCCATTGTTCTATACAAATCAAATAAATTGGTCAAATGAAAGTACAATAACTAAAACATTGTAATATTTTTTATCAGCAATTTGTGTGTGAGAAACACAGGTGTTAAAAAAATAATTCCCATTTAAAAAAAAAATTGTAGCTCAAAAGAAAATTGTGGGAAAACACAAGGACATAATCTTTGGTGAAGATTCCACAGCAATCTCTAATATCCTGTTATGACGTTTATCGAGCTGTGTCATGCGCACACACACACTCACCTCACTCTAGACATACACACACACACACTCACCTCACTCTAGACATACACACACACACTCACCTCACTCTAGACATACACACACACACACTCACCTCACTCTAGACATACACACACACACTCACCTCACTCTAGACATACACACACACACTCACCTCACTCTAGACATACACACACACACTCACCTCACTCTAGACATACACACACACACTCACCTCACTCTAGACATACACACACACACTCACCTCACTCTAGACATACACACACACACTCACCTCACTCTAGACATACACACACACACTCACCTCACTCTAGACATACACACACACACTCACCTCACTCTAGACATACACACACACACACACTCACCTCACTCTAGACATACACACACACACACTCACCTCACTCTAGACATACACACACACACACTCACCTCACTCTAGACATACACACACACACTCACCTCACTCTAGACATACACACACACACTCACCTCACTCTAGACATACACACACACACTCACCTCACTCTAGACATACACACACACACGACAGACACAATGCTGGGACTCAAACCAAACACCTCCCCCTGCTGTTTTGAACCAAATATATTGGATATAAAAATACACTAAGTAAAGAATATCTCATAATATCAATCCCTTTGCAGCGTATCGGTTCAAATTGTGGTTTGTCACTGGCCATCAAGTGCAGCGCACAACGTTCAATAATAAACAAATGTACAATGCTGATATTACAGGTATATGACCAAGTTGTCATTACTGGCATCCAGAGTTTATCACGTTGTAGAAATAGTTGAAATAGAAAAGATTAGCACACGGCAGACAGTGGAGAACAGGGCTTATAGAATACCCAGGTATATGGACCAATAGGACTTGGAGCGAGCATACACAGATTGGTCATTTGGTGGGTGGGTGGTACCAAACTCAACTTTGTAAAAACTCTCATGCGTTTCTTTGTGTTCCCTTGGAAGTTTACTCACACAATGAGCAATCAGCATTCGTGTTGCCTTTAAAGGCCCAGTGCAGTTTTTCCTGTGTTTTATATCATTGTGTACAACAGCTGATTAAACTAACACTAGAAAAGTGTGAAACAATGTTGATCAGTGTTATTTCCTGATAGTTGCTGGTTGAAAATACAATCTACACAGGATTTTTTAATCAGCAGGTTTGCATGGGTGGGAGTTTTGGCTTTCCAAGGTGACATCACATGCTGTAAATTGGTTAATAGACCAATAACAAAGAAAGTTCCACACCTCTCTGCCAATAACAGCTAGTTTACTCCCAGAAAGTCCAACAAAATTCTTGCTTTTTGTTTAAAAAAAAATCGTTACAGTAAGGTACTTAATTGTTACCCGGAAATGATTTGATATTGATGTAAAAACGGCTGCATTGGGCCTTTAAAAGGTGTTTAAATGATGACATAAGCTCTTCCCAGCTCTCTATGAATGACATGACATTTGGACTACTTTACACCTTCATAACAACCCCAGATTGACACAAGATGTGTTATGTCACCTTGCTTGTAATTGTGTTGCATGACCATGACATTTCAAACTGAGGTTGTTAACATAAGCATTTATAAATGCCCAGGGCATGGATGCATAATGTCCATGAGGCTCATGCTTATGAAGGTGTAATGTAGCTCCTATGCAGTGTCATTGATGGAAAGACTTCATTCCTGTCATTATTCAGTTACAGTGCAATCCTTCAATCCTCACACAAAAAAAAGAGTCAAAAGTTTCAATTCTAAAAACAAAGCCCCTCCCTCCCCAAAAACAAACACAAACAAAGAGAGAAAAAAGATTTGAAGCTGCCTGTGCAGAAATAAGATGCTGGCATTCAAAATTCACTCGAGGAGATCCTGGTGGTTCCCTGCCAAATCAGCTCTGCAGACCTCGGAGACAGTTCCCATGCAAAGCCATGGCTTAAGTCAATAAGAAAAAACGTGCAGCGCCTCCCCTAAACTCTCTAGGCCAAAGGACTCGAGGGGAATCATCAACAGCCTCCACCAGGGCCCCTGTTCAAGTATGGAATAGGAATGGGAATGGTTTCAATGACCAACATCGTCATCAAATAAATAAATAAGCGTAAAATGTTCACAAGAGAATATTTCAAATGAATGATGATTCAATGACTGTAACCACCATTTTGGATGAGTATTTAGCATCATGTCCTATGTGCTTTTAATACAGGGGCAAGAATGTAACAAAATAGGAAAAGAAAAGGTCAAATCTCACAATACGTAAAAAAATATACCATGAAGTCATACGGCATTTGGGTTTCCTAGTGAAATTACATTTAACTGAATGACAGAAATGGAATCAGGCCAATCATTGTACATTCTAGTTACAGAAGTACTTATTTAGTAACTACATGGTATATGGACAACCTCATGTAAAATCTTACAAAAAACTTTAAAAAACTAAAAAGGATTCCAGTTTAAAATACCATACATTTTTATTGCCATAAGGACATAAAAAGGTATTTGAATTTTATGTGGTTTAAAACAAACAGACAGACACAGCAAGTGATGACGTCACAGCGATGAGGAATGAGAGCAGAGTGATTGGGGTCGGAGGGAGGAGGCCAGAACCACGTGCATTATTTCTCATACACACACTCAGACAGACATACACACACACACACGCATGTTCGCACACACACACGCATGCACACGCACACACGTGAAGTCTCAGTGGCTGGTAGATTCGAAGAGCCTCTCTCAGGTCTAGAGAGGGGGGTTGGGGTGCGTTGGGTTGAGTGAAGAGGTTCCCCCCTAATCGCCCGATCAGGAGTTGAGGGAGAACTGGTCCTGCTCGATAGGCTTCTTCACCCAGGCCCCCAGGCCCGACTTGTGGAAGACCTTGATCAGCGTCTGCTTGGCGTTGTGGTACTCTACAGCCGCCTCCTTGGCGTCGTGGTACGAGCTGGGCTTGGACACCTTGATCCTCAGTGTGGATGACAACTGGCGTGGGGAGGGGAGCAAAACAGATGTTGAGATACACAGAAGACTACTTTGAATAGGATATTGAGGAGCAACTTGTACAGTGCATAAACGTACAACCACTTGATCTGTGCTTCAGCTGGTCTTAATGCTGCCCACACCCTCTGTGAGTAGTGCTGATCGTCATAAACACTAGTTCAAGGAGAGCCGTTGTGGTGTGTGTGTGTGTGTGTGTCGAACCATTCCGTACCTTGGAGTGCAGGCGAATAAAGCGGCTGTAGAGGGCGTGCTTGCAGAGGCGCGAGGCGCGCCCCATGTCGTCTTTGCCCGTGGTGGCGTTGATGACCTCCAGCGCCTGGTCGCCCACTGCCCAGTTCACGCTGAAGTTGGGCGCCTTGCCCGGCTGCCTCGCCTCTGCGTTGCTGATGCCTGGAATCACAGATAGCCACTCACTCAGCAGCTCTAACTCCACCTTCTAACAGTGAGCATGCAAGGCTGAGCCAATGGGATTCAATGACGAGCCCAGGCATTAACTCTGAAAGTTAACTCCCCTTTCTAAAAGCAAGCACGCAAGTCTAACCAACCGCAAACGTGACTCATGCCCACTTTATCCTTCTGAGAGCAAGGCATTCGCTCTGAATGAAAGCATATGACTCTTCAGGTTTTGGTGAAGGCTTCTCATCATGGTTAACCCGAGCCTTTGCTCCACAAGCGAGGGCACGACGGGTCAAAGTCGCGAGTCTTTGTACAGTCTTTGTTCTAGCAGCATCTGTCAGAGATAGCGTTAACAAAATACCCATCAAAACATGATGCTACAATGTCCACCTAGTGTGTTTGGGATAAAGCCTCTATTACAGTACATGTGCTCCTCCAAGCAGAGGCCTAGAGAGAAGATAGATTGGAGGCATAAATCCTTCTTTCAGTGGAGGGTGTTAAACGCCTCGGTTCCTTTCTCTTCTGCAGTGCACTGGGCTGCCTGGCTGTGGGGATTATGATTTAAAGGGCTAAATGCTGAGCGTCCACAGCGCAAAGCTCCTTCACGGCAAAACTCCCTAAAGCGGAAAAAAAGTTAATAACTCTCCCATTATCTCTTTACCTGCAGTTCAGGGAGTCATCGGAGGGGACAGAGAGGAGGAGGAAGAGGAGAGAGGGTAAGGTAGGCGGGAAGGAAGTTGAGCGCACCAGTCGGGACAGCTATTGCATTGTGTGAGATCTGGATGGAGATCAGGGCCATGTTCATTCAGGCACACCGTAGAAACACATTTCAAAGCACCGTGCAATGGAAAATAAAGGACAATATGCTGTTACCCTCACCCTGCCTTAGCCCCTAACCTGACAACAGGTGTAGGAGGTGGTTTGGACAGTGGGAGGGAAGTGGGAATGCACTTTATTTTAGCTGTATGTGCTATAGAACGCGTAGCCGGTTCCAAATGCCCCAAAACAACTTGACAAAGGGATATATAATGAAATATCACAAAGAAAAATCCCGGAGTCAAATAAACATTTTGAGAGTATCTAAACAGATCTGACCTTATTACAAATGGCTGCATGGATTCCACCGATTTGGCACAAAGGGCATGAAGTTATCCAAACTCACACAGGAAGGGTAAGTAAATGTCACCTCAGATGACAACTGCAGTGTTTCAATAAGACTACGGTAGGTGACCCATCTATGTGATTACCCACGGTCCTGCTGGGTATTTACCGCAGACATTTATACATGATTGGTGTTTACCCTTGTGCCTACTGTGGGTTTGCCCATGGAGTCACAGTGTCCGGTTGCATTGGTCTTCACAGAGAAAGCGTGAGGAAACAGACAAGAGGCCAACTAAGCCTCCTCCTAGCCACCTAAGCAAAGTGTTGAAAGTATTGGAGTGTTTGAACGTGCATGCGGTGGCACTTGAGGTAGTCTAGCGTGGTGTGTTCTTTGGCATGAGAGTCTACGCCCGTGTCATGGGCATTAACCACCAAACGGGTGAAAAACGGGGAGGGACTGAAACAGGAAGGGACGACCTTCGACTCGTTTTTTTTGTTTTCTGTGGCAAAGCGTTTTAAAACATGTTCTGTTGCGTCCCCCAAAATGAACACGACCCTGAGCGCATGAGAGAGTCTAGGCGCTAGAGTATTGGGGGCGGGGGGCAAAGAAGTAAAGGAGTCAAAGTGTAAAGGTGAAGGGTACTGACCGCTCAGTAGAGGCCTGTTGAGGCTGAACTGTTGGGGCAGGTCCTCGATGTCGGCGATGCGCTGGTACATAGCCCGGGAGAGGTGGTCGGCGTGGTACAGGCTGCCCAGGATGATGCTGGAGAAGTAGATGGGCTCCGTGAAGTAGCTCATCAGAGATCCCTGGATGCCCAGCACGTTCCATCTGCAGCAGAGGGACACACACGCATAAGTACACACACACACACACACACACACACACACACACATACACACATGCGTATGTACAAGTGCGCAAGCATAAAGACACAAAAACGTACTCGCACACAAATGCGCATCCACAGACACAAACACTTCTGCACAAACACACACATAGGGATGGCTCCTCTGACTCGGAACTATCCAATTGCATTTATTTCATCCTACATTCTATGTTGTTACATTAGCCGTCCCATCTTTCCCATACATTTCCTTCCACACGCTCTATGAAGCTATACCAATTGCCTTGGCGAGCGACGACTTCGAAGAGGACACACGCGGGCAGACCATTACCAGATGACAGAAACAAGACCCTGACAAACAGCTTTGATAACTGCCGCTCCTGCCTCCTTCTGACCCGAGGCAGTGTGTGTGTGAGAGTGTGTGTGTGTGTGTGTGTGTGAGAGTGTGTGAAATTAAGCCACCGACTAGAATCGCAGTCAAGACATGAGTCTCGGAGACCACTCGTTTTCCAGTAGCCCCCGGCATGGACGTCTTCCATATGCGAAGGGGGGGTTGATAGTTGGACTGTATCGTTACTGCTGTTCAGTCCATCCACCTCATTTGATTTACGTGATTTTGCCCCTTGTGATAGCAGCTAAACTCAGTGGCCATGGAGGCTTAATCAGACAAAACATACCACTGTTCTTGGTATACCACCACCTCTTTTCCAAAAACACGCATGCACACTTACACACACACCCCACTCCCCCACACACACACTCCCCCACCAACGCACCACACACACACACCCCACTCCCCCACCAACGCACCACACACACACACACACACACACACACACACACACACACACACACACACACACACACACACACACACACACACACACACACACACACACACACACACACACACACACACACACACACACACACACACACACACACACACACACACACACACACACTTCAGTGTTCTAAAGGGAGAGTGGCGATCAAGCTCAAGTGATTGGGGCATTTGAGGGCCTTCACAATCAGTTGCTTTATCAGAGAAAAAGCAACTCTGGAGAGTAACACTTCTAATGAGCCAGGAGCAGGAGGGAAGGAGCCGTAAACTAGACCTCCATCACCTTAGCGCCGCCGGGCAGGCCATGTAATCCAAGGAGAAAGGTGTAAAAAAAACACACTGAAATTGCAGGGCTAAGTCAAACAGCGCTAGTGCATTTAGGTAAATAGCCATCGCCGAGTCATTAATCATTCGTACAGGAAGAGATGGCAGGAGGGGCATTTTTTCTCCACCTCACCATTTAGTTGCAATGGTCAGGTTAGGAGAGGACCTGTTGTGTAGAGAACAAGTGTAGGGTAGTCTGTCCTGTGCTGTAAAGTGGTGACACTTTCTATGCCTTGCTCTAATCGGGCTATGAGCTAGGTTAGCTGTTAGTGCACATGCTACCTGTATACTGTCATCTCGAGTTACATAGTATAATAGCAAGGCCATTAATGCTCAAAAACATTAGGTGTGTGACATTCCTGTTGGAGGAAGGGACAAGGAGGGAGAGTTACGGAGTAGATTGCATCGTACATTAATGGGGAGGACAGTGGACAGTGAGCAGGGTCATGGGCTGACTGCGAAAACACCTGGGTTGGACCCCATCAGCTGCCCCTGATATAGCCTGAACCCAATAAGACTGGGCCTGAACAAAGTGGGATGTACAGGATAACTACTAGAAACTAAGTGCTATCACCTACAGTACCAGTCAAGAGTTTAGACACACCTAATCATGCCAGGGGTTTTCTTTATTTCAATTTTTTTTTTGTATTGTAGAATAATAGTGAAGACATCAAAACCATTAAATAATACATATGGAATCATGTAGTAACCAAAAAAAAGTGTTAAACAAATCAAAATAGATTTAATATTTGAGATTCTTCAAAGTAGCCACCCTTTGCCTTGATGACAGCTCTGCACACTTTTGGCATTCTCTCAACCAGCTTCATGAGGTACAGTAGTCACCTGGAATGCATTTCAATTAATAGGTGTGCCTTGTTAAGTCAATTTGTGGAATTACTTTCCTTCTTAATGTGTTCGCGTCAATCAGTTGTGTTGTGACATGGTAGGGGTGGTATACAGAAGATAGCCCTATTTGGTAAAAGACCAAGTCCATATTATGGCAAGAACAGTTCAAATAAGCAAAGAGAAATGACAGTCCATCATAACTTTAAAACATGAAGGTCAGTCAACTTTGAAAGTTTCTTCAAGTGCAGTCACAAAAACCATCATGCGCTATGATGAAACTGGTTCTCATGAGGCCCGCCACAGGAAAGGAAGACCCAGAGTTACCTCTGCTGCAGAGGATAAGTTCATTAAAGTTACCAGCCTCAGATTGCAGCCCAAATAAAGAGTTCAAATAACAGACACATTTCAAAATCAACTGTTCAGAGGAGACTGTGTGAATCAGGTCTTCACGAATTTCTGCAAAGAAACCACTACTAAAGGACACCAATAATAAGAAGAGACTTGCTTTGGCCAAGAAACACGAGCATTATACATTAGACTGGTGGAAATCTGTCCTTTGGTCTGAGGAATCCAAATTTGAGATTTTTGCTTCCAACCACCATGTCCTTGCGAGACGCAGAGTAGGTGAATGGATGATCTCCGCGTGTGTGGTTTCCAACGTGAAGCATGGAGGAGGAAGTGTGATGGTGTGTGTGGGGGGGCTTTGCTGGTGACATTGTCAGGGATTTATTTAGAATTCAAGGCACACTTTACCAGCATGGCTACCACAGCGTTCTGCAGCGATACGCCATCCCATCTGGTTTGCGCTTAGTGGGACTATCATTTGTTTTTCAACAGGACAATGACCCAAAACACAACTCCAGGCTGTGTAAGGGCTATTTTTATTTACTTAACTAGGCAAGTCAGTTCAGATCAAATTCTTATTTACAATGACGGCCTATATCGGCCAAACCCGAACGACGCGGTGCCAATTGTGCACCGCCCTATGGGACTCCCAATCACGGCCGGTTGTGATACAGCCTGGATTCAAACCAGGGTATCTGTAGTGACGCCTCTAGCACTGAAATGCAGTGCCTTAGACCGCTGTGCCACTCGTGGGCCCTATTTGACCAAGAAGGAGAGTGATGGAGTGCTGCATCAGATGACCTGGACTCCACAGTCACGTCGGGTGACTTGAGGTTGGGTGACTGTGGTTTGGGATTAGTTAGAACCGCAGAGAGAAGGAAAAGCAGCCAAAAAGTGCTCAGCATATGTGGGAACTCCTTCAAGACTGTTGGAAAATATTTCTTCATGCTGGTTGAGAGAATGACAAGAGTGTGAAAAGTTGTCATCAAGGCAAAGGGTGGCTACTTCGAAGAATCTCAAATCTAAAATATATTTGGATTTGTTTAACATATTTTTTGGTTACTACATTTGTGTTATTTCATAGTTGTGTTGTCTTCACTATTATTCTACAATGTAGAAAATAGTAAAAATAAAGAAAAACCCTTGAATAAGTAGGTGTGTCCAAACTTTTGACTGGTACTGTATAAAACAACTAACTGCTCTAGAAAACCAGGCCACTACACAACTCTGCAAATCCTCCATGAATCATTTGTACAATATTATTGTTGTACTTGGATGTAATGTCTGCACTCTATCATAGGCCAATCTAAACAAAACTCGCTGAAAACACACTAAATGATTGCAATTACAGAAGTACATCAATAACGAGTTTGACCAAACCGTTATTAATCAAGCATTAAGCTTTTCCTATCAATGATTTCTATGTACACTAGATGACTCTCAGAGGGCGCTGTTTTAAAGCCATCGTGCCTCCATCTTGACACATCCCCACCATCGTAAAAAAAATATTTTGGAAGCTATTTATTAATGTACCATTTGTTTTTGCCACTTTTATTCTATTACAGACACCTTAATGCATAATTATATTTATTATGTGAGCTAACATAAAAATAAAAGATTAAGAAATACATACAAATATTTTCCTTAAAGTATAATTTGTTGAAAGTACTAATGTTACTGTCTCCACTAAAACAAAAACATACTTAAATAATGTAATTTTGTCCTTGAAACATTTAATTGAAATACTGTAGAATTCCATTCAAAACCTGCTCCTTGGTTTTGTCTAGAAGCTATACAGCTTTTGTCAAAATGGACTTTTCGTAGCAGGATTCGGAGAACTTACACAGAAGGTTAGGAGAATTAACGTTGCCGGTAAGGATAATTAGGTTAACGTTAGGAAAAGGGTTAGGGTTATCGAAAATATAAAAATTATTAAACTTATGACGTCAAATTTGACAAAAGCTGTATGCGATGTAGGCATGACCCAACTTCTTCTGGGGAGTGCCAATACGGCCGAGAGGTGGCTTCAAAGCCTCTCACTGGCCATTACATAGAATCAGCAATACAGGGTTAATATACATCAGTGATTCATATGCATTAAAGAGGCAACGCTGAGTCTGCTATATGGGTGGAAGTGGCTGATAGATACTCTATGTCAATGCATGATATGTGTGCATGTGTTTGCTTGTGTGTGTGTAGGTGAAGTTCTTTGGGGTAGCGGGTAGATATGCCAGAGCCCGCTGTCACAGCATACTGAAGGAAGACGGAGTGTGTGTGTGTGTGTGTGTGTGTGTGTGTGTGTGTGTGTGTGTGTGTGTGTGTGTGTGTGTGTGTGAAGTTCTTTGGGGTAGCGGGTAGATATGCCAGAGCCCGCTGTCACAGCATACTGAAGGAAGACAGAGTGTGTGTGTGTGTGTGTGTGTGTGTGTGTGTGTGTGTGTGTGTGTGTGTGTGTGTGTGTGTGTGTGTGTGTGTAGGTGAAGTTCTTTGGGGTAGCGGATAGATATGCCAGAGCCCGCTGTCACAGCATACTGAAGGAAGAGAGTGTGTGTGTGTTTTATAAGTCTTGACACCTCTTTATCTGTCTATTTCCGTGACATTACCACGGCACACATTGGCAGACATCACCGTAACTTTATGGGTGAATCCGCACTAATATCGACTTAACGGACACCTTAACACAGACACCAATAGCCTGGTTATATACTGCAGCTGTATCTACCACAACAGCAGCTTACTGACTGTAAGGATTCCACTTCCAAGTGCAAATACTGGGCAAGAATTAGAGTCAAATTCAATATAAACTCTGTTCAATGTCCAATTAAATTGTTGAATTGAAACACACCACTTTTACGTGGTGTCTCACAATCTTGCCGGCTTTGGAGGAGGATATGTGAGGAAAAGGATACCAAAAAGGGCACACAAAGCCATGTTACCTTGCGATCTTGTCACTGCAGGACATGGTGAGCAGCCTCTCTCCCTGCAGCACCCCGTCCCATGTCTGGATGGTGTTGCTGGTCCTCACAGGGATGGTCCCCTCCCCAGACTCTATCTTGGTCCTCAGCTGGCCCCGTGCCTTCCGGTTGGGGTGGCGGTCTCCTTGGTCTGTGGGAGGGGGACAAGGAGAAGACAGATGGATGAATGGATTAACTCTAAACCAGTTTCTGTCAGTTTCTATATTTTCTTTGAAATGTATCACATAAAATCATGAATGCGGTCAATAAGCCATTAATGATCAGCACCAGCAATATATAAGCAATCCTGGCCGCCTGTACACTCTTAACACAGCAGATTTAATTTAATTTGACAATATAAAATGCATAAAATATTACACCAGGCAAAAGATGCATATACCAAAATTGTTGAGGATACATACACAAAAAAAGTCAAGATACTTGTTTCCATTGTGGTCTTCTAGGGCATGTGACACCAAATCATCTCGACAGTGCGAAGGGTACAAAAGACAATAACTTTAAATACAACGTCATTGTTATTAATCACAGCATTTCTACATGTTGGAAAGTAATTCAAAAGGCTAACAAGCCTAATCAATCCACTGGCTAATTGTACAAGGGTATTTCCTTTTGTGTTTTTGCGTATGCCGGGAAACAATGTGACAGAAGCATTTATATGTGACATATAAAGAGGGTGAGTAATCAGAGAGAGCGAGAGAGAGAGAGCGAGCGAGAGAGGGAGCGAGAGAGGGAGCGAGAGAGAGAGCGAGAGAGCGAGAGAGCGAGAGAGCGAGAGAGCGAGAGAGAGAGAGAGAGAGAGAGAGAGAGAGAGAGAGAGAGAGAGAGGGAGCGAGAGAGGGAGAGAGAGAGAGAGAGAGAGAGAGAGAGAGAGAGAGGAGAGAGAGGGAGAGAGAGAGAGGGAGAGAGAGAGAGAGAGAGAGAGAGAGGGAGAGAGAGGGAGAGAGAGAGAGGGAGAGAGAGAGAGAGAGAGAGAGAGAGAGAGAGAGAGAGAGAGAGAGAGAGAGAGAGAGAGAGAGAGAGAGAGAGAGAGAGAGAGAGAGAGAGAGAGAGAGAGAGAGAGAGAGGGAGCGAGAGAGAGAGAGAGAGAGAGAGAGAGAGAGAGAGAGAGAGAGAGAGAGAGAGAGAGAGAGAGAGAGAGAGAGGGAGCGAGAGAGGGAGAGAGAGAGGGAGAGAGAGAGAGAGAGAGAGAGAGAGAGAGAGAGAGAGAGAGAGAGAAAGAGAGGAAACATGAACAAATATTCACTAATTAATAGACTTGTTGAAATGGGTTTGTAATACGCATTTGGACATTCAAAATGAAATACTAATTAAATGAAACCAGGCATAAGAGGAAAACATACTGGAGTTAATTGAATAAAATAAACAAGCTCTGATATGGAATTCTCAACAAGCGTAAGATTAAATAAGAAAATGTGTCAGCCAGCTAAGTGAGGGGAATGGAGACTGAGCTGACGTGGGGGTTGATTGAGTCTGGCTGTCACATGGGACAAGGTCACTAAAGATGGCATGCCACCAAAACTAATGGGACGGCCCTATATGTACATGTTCACTTAGCGTCAAAATTTAAGCCATTGACATTATAAGCTTACAGTCATATGGAATCAATGAGTGAATCACAATAAGTCTTTAGCATTTAAGAGATAGTTCAGCAAATTGCATTCGGTTAAGAGCAAGAAGAGTATGGTCAGAAATGTTTTATTTTACTGCCTGTTCAGGAGCAGAACGACAGATTTGTACCTTGTCAGCTTGGGGATTTGAACTTGCAACCTTCCGTTCACTAGTCCAACGCTCTAACCACTAGGCTACCCTGCCGCCCGGGAAATAAAGTTAAGGGCAGAACGCATTCACATCGAAAAGCATTGTGCAGGCGCTGGATAGCCTGACATATGCACCTGATGAAGAAGGCAGGAATTATGCCATCATTGTACATTGTGGCACAGAAGGGTCAGCAAGAGGTTTGGTAACATCTACTACTGTCACAGGTAAGCGGGGAGGAGGGTGCACCTCGTACCTTCCATGCCGGCCTCATGCGGCGAGAAGATGCGTGCGTCTCCGCAGGGCGAGGTGCTGATGTAGAGGTGGAACTGGACGTTGTCCTTTAGCCGGTAGCCACGCTTGTCACAGCGCATGAAAATAGACTTCTGCTGCTCCTCCTTGTTGTTGCTAGGAGACAGAGGGTGAAAGGGGGGAGGGGTGCAAAGTGTTGTCAGTGGCTCCAAATGTCACAGAATATAAAAACAACTAAAAGAAATCAGCTTAACGCAAGAACAAAAAAGGAATGCCATGCTGCAAATGAAGTAGCATTTGCAACAGTGAACTCAATTTTACGACTAAATACAAATTCATCTTTTACTAGAACTTCATGATCCACTGAAGGCTTCAACAAACAAGACTAATCAAAATGAGAGCCATTTTGTGTGTTTGTGTTTTCAATGGCCAAACTTCTCACCTTAGGAAGTGCTCTAGCTGGGCGTAGAGGTACCGGATGAGCGAGCGGCGGGCGATAATCTCTGCGTGGCAGTCGTTGAGTGCCAGGCCGCGGTCGCTCATGTACTCGCCATTGATGCACTTGGTGCCCGTGGAGACGCAGATCACTTGGGCCTCTTTCACGTCTGTGCCTGGGGGTGGGGATCAGGGAGGTTCAAAGTTCACCTTTACATTCAATACAAAGCCATTTGTGTTTATTGTTTATACTTTTCTATCATTATTCCATTTCATTGACATTTTATTGTATTTTTGATAAGGGACATGTAGGTTTTTAGAAATATGTGCACGTGTGTACTCGTGAAATTACATTTTTTTGTAAATTGTATGGGGTAAATTAGGCTTACATAGCCAATGATAAACAGCAGCACCAGTCATGGACATGGACCCCTCAAAAGGAAGATTTTGATGTGCACCCTGATTGACAGGTGATGCTAAGAAGATGAATTTCCTCCCATCTACACACATTAGCCTCCTGCTGACAGTATGGCTGGGGTTTTATGGCCTGTACAAATCTAGTGGTGTACTGTTCGGCGGACACAGCAACGCTCCGAGGGTGGAGAACGGCAAGTTTTCCCATTAGGCGGAGTGATAAAGCGTACCTGTTGTCATGACAACTCCCGCCAGGACTTTCCGTCGCGCGTGGGGCGAGGTGAAGTTGTCCGTCAGCTCGCTGAACTTGTCCACCACCAGGCGAGAGACGGCGTCGGCGAGAACCTGCAGAGGTGAGACACGCAACACAACGAGCACAGGCTTCAGGTACAGGCTGCCTGTTTGGAAATAGTTTATCCTTCCCAAATCCTTAAACATCAAAGCTCTAACTTAAAGCTAAGACCAGCATCTAGGGGCAACTTCATCATATTCCACCACACGCACACATGCCAGAGTCAGCCATGTGGACTTACTAAGCAGAGTAGATATTATAGACCCTCAAGCACTAGTCTTCACCTGTCAGTGTATTCACATACACTATATACAAAAAAGTATGTGGAAACCTCTTGAATTAGTGGATTCGGCTTTGCTGACAGGTGTATAAAATCAAGCACACAGCCATGCAATCTCCACAGACAGACATTATTGAAAACTTTCAGTGACTTTTAACGTGGCACCCACCGTCATAGGCTGCCACCTTTCCAACAAGTCAGTTTAAAAAAAAATCTGCCGTGCTAGAGCTGCCTCCTCTGTCCTTGGTTGCAACACTCACTACCAAGTTCCAAACCAAATTCCAAACGTCAGCACAAGAACTGTTTGTCGGGAGCTTCATGAAATGGATTTCCATGGCCAGGCAGCATCACACAAGCCTAAGGCCACCATGTGCAATGCCAAGCATCGGCTGGAGTGGTGAAAAGCTTGCCGCCATTGGAGTCTAGAGCAGTGAAAAAGCGTTCTCTGAAGTGATGAATCACACGATCTGGCAGTCCGACAGACGAATCAGGTTTGGCAGATGACAGGAGAACGCTACCTGCCCCAATGCATAGTGCCAACTGTAAAGTTTGGTGGATGAGGAATAAAGGTCTGGGGCTGTTTTTCATGGTTCGGGCTAGGCCCCGGTGGAAAATTGGAGGGGAAATCTTAACACTACAACATGCAATGACATTCTGGACGATTCTGTGCTTCCAACCTTGTAGCAACAGTTTGGAGAAGGCCCTTTCCTCTTTCAGCATGACAATGCACCTGTGAACAAAGCCAGGTCCATACATAAATGGTTTGTTGACATCGATGTGGAAGAACTTGACTGGTCTGCACAGAGCCCTGACCTCAACCCCATCGAACACCTTTGGGATGAATTGGAAAGCCGACTGCGAGCCAGGCCTAATCGCCCAACATCAGTGCCCGACCTCACAAATGCTCTTGTAGCTGAATGGAAGCAAGTCCCTGCTTCAATGTTCCAACATCTAGTGGAAAGCCTTCCGAGAAGAGCGGAGGCTGTTTTAGCAGCAAAAGTGGGACCAACTCCATATTAATGCTCATGATTTTGGAATGAGATGTTCGACGAGCAGCTGTCTACATAGAATATTAAGAATATTAAGGATAGAAATGTGAGTTGTCCTCATTTGAGCCAAAAGTCTTATACAGTCGGCATATATAGAATCGAATCTCAGCAGGAACCTCGAATGGACTTAATGCATCTCTTTTCCTTGACAGTGGCCGTTCCTTTTGCTCGCTTTTATCCATTTACTAATACAGAGGAAAATGATTACAGCCAAGGAGAGGCGACGGCTGAATAGGCACAAATTAAAAAGATTAGTCCAAATATTACTTCCCCAGTACTTCAGAGTCACCCAGTTGGAGTGGGATAATTTGACTTCTGGGAATTGGTTGCAGGCAGCACTGAAACGCGTGGACGTCTGTGTTATCCGTTGTGGAACAAAACAGCCAGCCAAAAACAGTGAAACAATTCCATTCTGGCAATAAAAAAAGTACTCTATCACTCATGTTTTCCTGATTTTCCAATTAGCCCCCGTCCATATGGAGCGACCGCTTCAGCTGGGCTGAAGGTACATTTAATAAATATTAACCGACAGAGAATTAATAGACCAATTAGCGGGTGCAGCATCGTTGACACGAGCTGCCTGGGTTGAAGGAAGCAGACCGATGACAAGTGGAGGGAGAGTAAAGAAAGAAAGTGGGGGGGGACAATTGAAGCTGTTGACAGTGTGCCCCACAAGCTGCTTTCCTGTCCAGACGGCACTATCTCTGCACGCACTGGCACGACTTTGACAAGTCACTTCTGTGATGAAAAATCCCAAACCAATCCCCATCCTCACTCCCCAATTCATATACAACTGAACCAGCGCTAGGATATTGACAGCCTTTGGAAAGGGAGACCTTCTTTGAGCACCTTTACACCTGGGTTTACACTGCACCAAGCATTCCAAGTAGCAAAACTCAGTGTGGAGCCCTCAGTGTGAAAGTCGCAAAGTGGTTACGGAGCACACCTAGTGGAGTGCAAATCCAGCCTGAGGGAGGGCGTGGATCTAGATGCAGTCTGACTTCCAGCCACAACACCCCAATAAACCGTTACTGAGCCCTAGCCCTAACCACGGTCGTCATATTACATTTGAAGCACAATCACATTCGACATCGAAAGTGTTTCTCTTATACAAGAGTGTTAAAAACAACATCTTCAGAAACAGTGCTTTTATTTAGGCTAAACAAGTGATGTAAAACACGACTTAACTAAAATCATTGTATTTCAAGTTTCTTATGGAATTAACCCCAACTCTAAACTCTGAGAAGCCCTGACAGTGCTTCAACTTAAATAGGTCCCACATCTAGGTACGAAATAGCCTGGACAGTCAATATTGTATTTTTCCGACACAACTAAAAAAACTTAAAAAAAAGCGATGCTAAATGAGATAGAGGTGTTATCTCAGCTGCCGATTAGGGGAGCCCAATTAGGAGATGTGCAAATAGATGTCTCACATGTATACACAACCGTTTCACCACTGAAGCACCGCACATTTTCATATCCTGTCTCATCTTCTATCATCATCATGAATGTCAAATCCAGCGATGATTGGCAAGAGAACTGAACCTTCCAGTGGGGACTTTCATGAAGAGAATATTTCAAGATATGAGCTCGTAAAGGCATGCGACTGACACTGGGATTCTTTAGATTCGCTCGAACGCATTGCGATTAAAAAGGCTTCCAGATGTTGTCGTTTGTAATATCTAGAAAGGATATCTAACTGAAATCAACAAGAGAGGGATATTGTTAATTCCAGTAGTGAAAATACCTCTGTGTCCTCAGAGCTTTCAAACTACATAAGCCTATTGTACATTTTCCCAGTTTAAAGTATGACATAAGAACGATTCTCAAACACTGAAATTCACAGCAGATTGCTTTCTTTGACCAAAACATATCCAGATATTCCTAAATGTGTAATGCACTCCCATTAAAAAAAAATCCCAAATCACAACAGTGTTTGAGAAAGCCTTGCATAAGTGTTTTGGCTTCTGGGGAAGCTCTGATGCCTTTGCTCGGTGCCTGTCAGTGACTGCAGATTCTATGTTCTATGTCCTGTTTTAAAAGGGCCTTGACTGGGGGCAGAGTTGGCTTGTTCAGAGGGACCTAGGTTTGGGAACTTACCTGGGGTAGGTGGAGCTGCAGTCCCTCTCTGGGGATGGGCTGTCGGGAGGGTGTCTGGTCCAGCTGCATGTTGAAGAGGGCTGAGAGGGCTGCCTGGGCGGCCCGGGCCTTGGCCAGCTTCTTGTTTCGTCCAGAGCCCTCAAACTGCTGTGAGTCCACCGACACCTGCATGACAAAGTTCTTGGCGTGGCTCTCACCGCTCTCCGACACAAAGTCGTACTTGAGGCCCGGCCTCAGCTCGTTGAGGATCATGACGGGATTCTTTCCGCTCGAGTTTGAGGTGAAGGAGGAGGGAGGGGGCAACGGTGCCTGGGCAAGGTTAGCACCTGGCGTGGAGGGCAGGGGATACTCTCCCAGCGAGTTTAAGGAGCCGCTGCCATTGGATCCCAGGTAAAAGGAGTCCTCGGGTGGTGCGGGCGTCTCAAACCCATTGAAGAGCATGTCTGGGAAGTCGGCCTGATCGGATGTGAAGTCCGTGTTGACTGTCAGTGTCCGGCCCATAGCCAGGTGCGCCTCGGAGGCGTTGGGGAACTGGACAAAGGAGCGCAGGGCCTTTTCTGCCGCATTCAGCTTGGCCTTCTTCTTAGTCGGACCTGAGCCCTCGAACAGTTGACCGTTGACCTCAACGGTCATGACAAACACGGGAGCATGGACCGGACCTGTTTGAGACAGCAGCTTATACTGTAGCCCCGGCTTGATTTCATTCAGCTGCATAAGTGCATTTTTTGGTAGGACCGGGCCCGGTGTTTTCTTACGCTTCTTGGCCCGGAACTTGGACAGCGTGTGGCCATTGTTGCCCTCTTCTAGGGGACGCTTCCTGCTGCCCCCGCCACTGCCATTGGGGAGCTGCTCGCCTACAGCTGCCCCCTCTTTGGAGGAGACGTTGTCCAGGTTACGGTTTTCCTTAACGTCGGTGCTGCTCGAACCTGCGGTGCCCAGAAAGAGTAACTTACAACGCCTTCGTTGCAGGATCTTGTAAATGTAAAATTTATAGATTCCTATATCACTCTTTGGAACTGACCTGGTGATGTGTGTTATCGTTATTTGGTAGTGAGGCTTAACTGATAATGCATTTAACGCAAAGGATCAAACATATATCTTAAAGGAAAATCCATTTAGAAATGACATTTGAGAAAAATAGCCTGAAGCACATGTCATAAATATAAATTGTAATATTGATAGGACAGTACATTATTGGATGTTATAACATGGCAAGAGGGATTTCCATCTATACAATACATGCAATTATTACATCAATGGGGAAATCAGTGATGCGGAAATATTGTAAGAATCAGGCCAGCTTAACAACATAAACAGTGAGTTCCTCCCTCTACATAAGAGAGAACTATTTGCGTTTCCTGGCCTTTTTGTCAGGGAGGGTTTTGGTTAATATTTGTCAGTTTAGGGAGGGGTCAGGCGGAAAGATGTGGAAGAGTTGGGGTACGCACACACGCATATGCACACACTGATCTTTACTTTATGGGCAGATGTTTTGACCTGTTCTTTCTGCCTTAATGATAGATTGGCGCTATATCCTAGAGTGCTGAGCTAGTGCTTTAGCGCTCATTATAGTGGAATTGCAGCTGGAGAATATTGTAAGGAGCACACATCACCAGGTCCTGTTGGCAAAGCGGAGGGAATGTTGGCAAAATTTTCATTTATAACATCCTCCAGCAAAGGCTTGATAGGTTACTCCTTTCGGAACTCAGGGGAGAGAGAACCGGCAGTGCAAATGAAAGGGTTTAGTTGGAGGATGGAGGGTGCAGGGAAGAGTGCAAGGTGGAGTTTGGGTATCATAAGATGCAGGCAGAAAGGAAAGAAAAGGAGGGAGAAAGAAATAAAAACAGCAAGGAAAAAGGACACATTCCCGCAAAGGCCAACAAAGTCTGACGAGGATGGCAGGGTCCAACCTGAGATTTGGTGCCAGTATCAGAACGCTTTTAGATCCACTCATGTCATCTTTATACAACCTCATTTCTATGATATCTGTTACTCGCCTCTTGGGAACACAGAGCTCTACTTAAGAAAATCAAAGTATAAACCAAAATATATTATATTAATGCATTTTCAAACGAGATGAACTACATAAGAGGCTAAAGGTTTCTGAAATTGTGAGTCTCTGTCGGGGTTTCCGACGACTCCTGAACAACACAGAATCCTTAGCTTCTGACAGGTGGCGATGTTCGTCAAGTTTCTGCACACTAAAATGCATCCCAGAAACAAGACAAAACATAGCAATCCTGCTCTCACATGATTCCCAATTATCTTCTATATATAGACTAATATATATCCTCCTTATAATGTGTGCCACTCAAAATGCAATGTGTCCACATATGTGCGTTAATATATACAGTTGAAGTCGGAAGTTTACATACACCGTAGCCAAATACATGTATACTCTGTTTTTCACAATTCCTGACATTTAATCCTAGTAAAAATTCCCTATCTTAGGTAAGTTAGGATCATCACTTCATTTTAAGAATGTGAAATGTCAGAAAAATAGTAGAGAGAATGATTTACTTCAGCTTTTATTTCTTTCATCACATTCCCAGTGGGTCAGAAGTTAACATACACTCAATTAGTATTTGGTAGCATTGCCTTGAAATTGTTTAATAAGTTGGGTGAATTGTGACCCATTAAGTTGGGTGAATGTTGTCCCATTCCTCCTGACAGAGCTGGTGTAAATGAGTCAGGTTTGTAGGCCTCCTTGCTCAAACACACTTTTTCAGTTCTGCCCACACATTTTCTACAGGATTGAGGTCAGAGCTTTGTGATGGCCACTCCACTACCTTGACTTTGTTGTCCTTAAGTCATTTTGCCACAACTTTGGAAGTATGCTTGGGGTCATTGTCCATTTGGAAGACCCATTTGCGACCAAGCTTTAACTTCCTGACTGATGACTTGAGATGTTGCTTCAATACATCCACATAATTTTCCTACCTCATGATGCCATCTATTTTGTGAAGTGCACCAGTCCCTCCTGCAGCAAAGCAGACCCACAACATGATGCTGCCACCCCTTTTACTTCCAAACATAACGATGGTCATTATGGCCAAAAAGTTATATTTCTGTTTCATCAGACCAGAGGACATTTCTCCAAAAAGTACAATCTTTGTCCACATGTGCAGTTTCAAACCGTAGTCTGGATTTTTATGGCGGTTTTGGAGCAGTGGCTTCTTCCTTGCTGAGTGGCCTTTCAGGTTATGTCAATATAGGTCTCGTTTTACTGTGGATGTAGATATTTTTGTACCAGTTTTCTCCAGCATCTTCACAAGGTCCTTTGCTGTTGTTCTGGGATTGATTTGCACTTTTCGCACCAAAGTACGTTCATCTCTAGGAGACAGAAGGCGTCTCCTTCCTGAGCGGTATGACGGCAGCGTGGTCCCATGGTGTTTATACTTGCGTACTATTGTTTGTACAGATGAAGGTGGTACCTTCAGGCATTTGGAAATTGCTCCCAAGGATGAATCAGACTTGTGGAGGTCTACAACTGATTTCTTTTGATTTTCCCATGATGTCAAGCAAATAGGCACAGAGTTTGAAGGTAGACCTTGATATACATCCACAGGTACACCTCCAAATGACTCAAATTATGTCAATTAGCCTATCAGTAGCGTCTAAAGCCATGACATAATTTTCTGGAATTTTCCAAGCTGTTTAAAGGCACAGTCAACTTAGTGTATGTAAACTTCTGACCCATTGGAATTGTAATAGTTGCGAATTATAATTGAAATAATCTGTCTGTAAACAATTGTTGGAAAAATGATTTGTGTCATGCACAAAGTAGATGTCCTAACGGACTTGCCAAAACTATAGTTCGTAAACAAGACATTTTTGGAGTGGTTGAAAAACGAGTTTTAATGACTCCAATGTAAGTACATGCAAACTTCCGACTTCAACTATATATTAGTGTAACATGGATGTGTTTGCGTGGGAGGAGGTCTTGAAGTGGGGAGTATCATTGTCACATACAGAATACATACAGTACAGAATAATGGACTCTGGGTTAACCATGCACAAGCCAGGCAGGAAGGAATCTTAACAAGGGTGTGTGTGGGATGGTTGTGGAAACAAGTACAAAGGAGAATGACCAAAGGCATGAATACTGTAAAATGAAGAAGTGGCTTTTGCCATTTTCTAAAAAGAAGGGAATTTGATAGGAGCGGGTTGTGAAAATGATCACATGAAAATATAGCATGGAGAGGAGACATTCTCATCAATTTTGATGGATGGATTAATTTCAGAGAATTATTCAAAGAATAGTTCATAGTAAGATTGGCAGTGGTAAAAGGAGTGGTCATGGGATTACATGAAATTGCTGACTTGATGAGTCAATTAATATTTAATGACTTTTATTGCAGTATAGCTACAGAAGACTGAAGCGTCTCGTCGATTTCAGTGGAGTACTTTCATAATCTTTTTAGGCTTATGCCTCTCTCAATGTACAGTATCCTGAAAATGTCAGCGAGAATATCCATGGGTATGTTTGGAAGACTGTTTTTCAAACTGGCATGCAGCTGGTACGAATGTGAGCATAGACTGAGTATACAAAAATAGATGAACTGCTCTTGGTGTTCAAGTAAATGACACATTTCCATTGCTCAGAGAAATATTTCTGTGTACACGTAGCTATCTTGAAAGTGTCTCACAAGTCTGGAGATAAATAGTGCAACAGCAGTTCCAGAATCAGAACTCCATGAAATGTTCACCTCTGCCTCGAGTCAGTTGCTGGAGCTTTGGAAAAATGTCCCCTAAGAGTTGGATTGATATTGAACTTCATTGCATACCTGCTTATCAGGGGAAATCTAAATACGGAAATGGGTCGATTGTAATGAAGGATCTTAAGGTTACATTGTCAGAGGTCTTCAGCGTGAAACCGGTGAGTGACTACAATGGTAACCATCCATTTAATCATGGGATTAGGGCAGGCAGCCATTTTGTTCTGTCTGTTCAGAGTGGTGGGGATGTAGGGACACACTCTCTCAATTCATAGGCTTGGCTGCTGGAGCTCAGGGCTCAGATTCCTTCAAAAATGTCCAATTAAATTTGAATATGTGAGGGAGGCTGAAAGTTTTTAAGGGTGTGCATAGAGCAATATAAGTTGAATCCAAGGACATTTATTAAAGTTTTTGTGGTGGGAATATCGAGTTCTGCAGTTTTGTATATGCACTGTGTGTGTGTCCTTCGTGTGTGTGTGTCCTTTGTATGTGTGTGTGTCTAGGCAGGGGATCAGGTAAGGGAACAAATGGACAGCCAGACAGACAATTTGACAAAGAGACAGACAGACTCACTCATGTTCTCCTCTTCATCCACGTCCATGGTGAAGAGCTTCTGCTGGGCCCGGGGCTGCCGAGCTCCGGCTCCACCTGAGAACAACACGAGAGGAAGGGACGGCCAGTCAAACTCAACCTACTGTAGATGTCTCTACCACAACTAACACACGGGCCCATGTGCACACACAAACAAGTATAACTATAATAGAGGGGACCAAATGTTGGGGAAATGTCAGGGTCTCTTCCTTACGGGCAAGGGCTGCTGAAAGTGTATAAAAATCTAAATATTCATATGTACGTACACACACACACACACACACACACACACACACACACACACACACACACACACACACACACACACACACACACACACACACACACACACACACACACACACACACACACACACACACACACACACACACACACACACACACACACACGGTGTGTTGAGATGAAAATAACACAGCCAGGTTAAGCTTACGATGAGTGTATAAATATTCAGAGGTGGAAACTAATCTGGACGAGAGAGGAGAGGGGGCCCGGCTCGGTGCTGACAGGTCGTAATAGTCGGGAGCAGTCTATTGTGACTTTAATATCCGTCCGATTAGACCTCATTTCCAGCTGCCTGCCGGGAGATATACAGCTATTGACATGGACAGGCCTTTTAGTTGGGCGTGACACACACAGCCATTTATCCTCCAGTAGAAAATGCACTACAGTACACAGACAGTTGTACAGTACAGCAAAGCCAATGGATTTCTAGCCGAGCAGAATTGGGTTCATGCACTTGGTATTTGTGCGAGATGGTTCTCTGCAGGTGAATGCAGCTTCTGGCAATCAGTCATCAAGGAAAGACCTGGAATCTATACACAGATCTTTACTGAGATCATACTGAAATCTTTATGTCACTGATCAAGAATACGCAGTAGAACGGAAGGGTGACCTGTGAGCACTAAATATCTCAAGAGGAACATGATCTACTATCAGCAGTCATTATTTATTTCTATGAGGACATTCAAAAACGAAGAAAAACTACAATTTCAGAACCTTTTAAATAAATTGACGTAGCATTTGTTATAAGGTTGTTTATTAACAAATTTGATGATTTATTTTATTATATTAAATATATGACCAAAATATTACCACAAAGTTTACATCAATAAAATTTGGAAACAACCTTCCAATTCCAGTCTTACATGATGTAGTGTTGATCTTGAACATAGCCCCGATCCAGGCCCAGATGTGAACATCCAAGGGAGTGGTTAGTTTGTCTCTGGTCTAGAAAACAATGCTCTTTGTGAAAATCCCATTCTCTTATGGGAATTGTTTTCTTCTGTAACCTAGTTTGTTTTCCCCAAGTCCAACAAGTTTCCCCCAGTCCAACAAGTTTACCCCCAGTCCAACACGTTTCCCCCCCAGTCCAAAACGTTTCCCCCCAGTCCAACACGTTTCCCCCCAGTCCAACGAGTTTTCCCCCAGTCCAACAAGTTTCCCACGTCCAACAAGTTTCCCACGTCCAACAAGTTTCCCCCCAGTACAACAAGATTCCCCCCAGTACAAGTTTTCTCCAGTCCAATGTGCTAGTTGTCAGTCTTGGGGCATCTATGTAACCTAAGGGGGAAATTCTGTGTACCACACATTTAGAACAGTTGTCCTTCCATGGAACCACTTGGACTAGAACTTCAACGACTAGAAAATATCATAGAAGAGTTGATATTATCCATTTAGTCATTTTGAGTCAATACAAATGTTTCTTTTAAAATGACTCCGTATCTGACTTTTTCGGAATCGTTAGTTCGGCGGACTTCTGCGCTTGTGTATATTCACTACTTTACGTTTAGAGAACAAGTTACTGAGTCGAATGGTGCTTGTTAAATAAAGTTAGATCAAAGCTAAATCAATGTCTGCAAGATCACATAATGATAGTAGTCCACATAACAGAACCAAGTATAATAGCAAAGTATAACGTTATCGTAAGACAAAAACACCACTGCATTTCTCTCTCAATTGGCCAAAACTCAACATTGCGCGCAACTAGGCAAAATACACAGGGAGGCTATGCTACAGGTAACGCCTACTCTTAACATTCGCTCACTGTACATCATTCAATACAACACTGTAGGCTACAATGAAACAACCCTGTATCTCAAGAATATTTACAATGCATATCCCCATGAAACGGATTGAGATCAAATGGCTGCAGATGCTGCATGGACGTTTCACCAGTAAAACTTGAAGGATTATCAATCACGATTGAATGAGGTGCATTTTTGGCATTCTGTTACGTAGAAAACTATCATTATGTGATCTTGCAGACATTGATTCAGCTTTGATCTAACTTTATTAAATAAGCACCATTCACCCGAGTAGCCAGTTCTCCAAGAGTATACTATGAAATATACAAATACGCAGAACCTTGCACAGACACAGGCCTTTAAAATAACTCCCTCGTAGTCAAGAGGTGAGTGGAACCGGAAACACACATACGCACATGATCGGCAGTCTAAGATCACAGTCACTCTGAAATCACAGACAAGAACAGCTGAGAGACAAGAAAAGTGAAGCAGGTGTGCCGAAATCATGACGAACCCCGAGGAGAGAGAGCGAGCTGTGATGAAGTATGACAGGGAGAAGACTGTGCTGAATCTAGCTCTCTGCCTTGGTCCCATGCACCATTCCTCACAGCGGACGCTTTCTTAAGCTAAACTAAATGGCCTAATTAATCTTGGCTTATGGTGGGTGACAGCAAATGGGCTAGCACAAATATTACCCTATTAAAGAGTCATATTCCGCCCATAATTGAAAATGAAAAGGGGGGGGTTAGTTGGGGGGAGGGGAGTTAGTTGGGGGGGGGGGGGGGGGGGGGGGTCGTTTGTCTCAGGTAGCCTAGCCAAACTACAGCCACGTGTCCATCCTTCACCCAATGATCCCCCTTGCTTCCGGCACCTCCCCACCATCTATTCTATTCCACTCGAAGGTCTAAGCGCTAAATGCCTATTTGGATATTACAGGTTGGTAGATTTGCCCATTTAGGCTGGCTCGTGCACCCGTCGCTTTTGATTTGAGGTCGTGGAGCCGTCTCGCCTCTTGGCTCATGAATCGGTTAGCAGTCAAGAGATCGGAGCCAATCTACGAGCGGTGCATCTACAGCGTTCACAAAAACCTGGCTGTGGGAAAGGGAGGATGAAATTCAGTGGTGAGTTAGGGCTGTGTGATCACCAAGGCAGAACCAGAAGCCTGTCTGGTCAGTGGTCATTGAGACTCACTAACTAATTAGTCAACCTGCAGATGATCTGAGGGAAACGTCTGTTAGGACATTGGCAGCGCCTCTTCATGCCTCAGTAGCCAGCTGAAGGTTGCCAGGCCAGGGTAGCAGTGTGCTAACTGGTCAGCTCGGCCCTGGATAGAGCCAGTACTGGCACAGCTGTGTTTGCCCACAGTCAAATCACAGAGGCTGCATTTAACCAGCTGCTTTTCTTTCCGCTCCACACAGATCAGCGGCTATTAAAGCCATTGAAATAGAGAGGGGTATCCTGACCAGGTCTCAACTCCCATACCAGATTTAAACAGCAACTGCCCTTAAAAAGCAACAAATCCCTTTGAAAATGGCCCATGTGGCATCAATATAAGTCAGAAGCAGTTATTCTAGTGTCAAAACTGACTACAAAGTGTAAATAGGATGAATTTGGTCATAAAATTAGTCATCCATACGGCACAACGGGTAAATGAAAGTTGAGTTTTGATTTGATGATGTCCATTTTCCATTAACATGATGTGAACAGCTGCAGTGATTGGTCTCTATCCAATAGCATATATAGTGAGATAAACCTGCCCAGCAGCACAGACGTTTACACAAGACAACACGTCACACATTTTTTTACTTGAGAAATACAGCACCAAACAACCTTAGTTAGATGTAAAATTGTGCAACTAAAACATCCTCGGCAAAAACCACAAAATGAACTACAGATTTCTTAATTTATCTTAGATTCATTCTGGGTATTTTGAAAAAGTTAAATAGGCTTCGGTGTCTACAGTGTCTCATGGGGGACAAACATCATGAACCAAACGCGGAATCGGTCAGGAAACACACCTCCGAGACTGAAATCTTGTTTTTCTAATGAGCAACAAAAACACACACGTGCCAATCGGTGTTGTTCAGTGGCTCTTTTAAAGAGAGATTCCTTCCAAAGTTCTACAATTCAATGGAATGTTCTTTAGCATTCAAATTAGTGTCAGTAATTATCCTGTCATGTAAATGTTCCACTCTGGCTGTGGGAAATAAGGGAGGAGAGTCATTGATGCAATAATTGACGACACAACTAGAACTATTGCCATAACAATTTAGGTAAAGAACTATGTTAACGTCAGTGAAAATACCCTTCAGTCTCAACGCGAAAGATGTGCGGCTGACCAAGTAGATCCATTATGCAGTCGGGTTTGAGTTCTTGCGTTACATTGTGCTCCTCTTTGTTTTTAATCCTCATGCCCAAACGATACCCAATCCCACAAGTTGTGAATGTGGCTGGTTTCAGACGTATTTCAGAGTGGATGGTTGGGCCAAGGGAGGGAGAGAAAAGATGAGAAAACTCAAATTCAATCTCGACAGCGAGAGGGGAACTGAGGGAAATAAGGTGTTTTGATTTGTCTTTCAGCCTTCGCTCTCTCTGCGGTGGAGTGATAGCATGGCGCTTCCGTGGAGGGAGCCCCGGCCGCCTGAACAGACGAGAGGGTAAGGGGGGATGGAGAAGAGGGGTGGGAGGGAGCCCCGGCCGCCTGAACAGACGAGAGGGTAAGGGGGGATGGAGAAGAGGGGTGGGAGGGAGCCCCGGCCGCCTGAACAGACGAGAGGGTAAGGGGGGATGGAGAAGAGGGGTGGGAGGGAGCCCCGGCCGCCTGAACAGACGAGAGGGTAAGGGGGATGGAGAAGAGGGGTGGGAGGGAGTGAGGGAAGAGAAATAGAAAATGCAATCCTATTCCCGGTAAAAGAGAATCATTATCTCTCCTAAAACAGCGAGTGCAGGACTGGCCTGTCGCTGATAGAAAGTGGGAGGCAAACAGTCCAGCCAAACACTGATGGAGGTTGAGTGATGGGGGATTGAGAGGAGGAGTAACTTAATAGGAAGAGAGCATGAAGGCTGAGGTTCATGAAAAGAAGTTAATTTCTGTCCGGTAAAACCAACTTCCTTCATACCTTAAGGCAACAGGCAAAGAGGTCCAACAAGTTTGCAATTCACATCTACAGTACCATCCATAATGGAAAAAGCTAAATGTATACATTTATATGGGCATATTTACAGGAGAAAAAAAGGTCTGCAACCTGTAACCACAAAGCAGAACATTATTTACAGCCTTACAGGAGCATTGGCAGTGGCATAGGGGTAAATGGTCCAATGAAAGGGTGTTTTTTGATTGATCCACTGACAAGGTGATGGCTTGTGATTGGTCAACTGACAATTTGATTGTTTTTTATTGGTCCAATGACAGGAAAGCTCAGGTCAGGGGCTCTCTCCATGAAGCACCACATTGTAATTCACCCTAAATGGCTTGCTCTTTATTTTGATTGAGCAACGAGGCACATAGCACTTAGGTAACGCCACCGTTTACCTGGATTCCATCGCCTCTCTATCTAACTGTAATTTCCTGTAGGCTAAATCAAAACAACCTTTATGAGGAAAAAAAAACACAGAAGACAGAAGAAACTAGCAGAATTCTGACAAATGTCTCCAAACATAAGCCACTTTCAAAGATCCTGCTCTGCCACAGCTTTTTGTTGGAGAGGAGAATTCTTCTCTGAAGGCGGCAACGCGGCCTAGAGGTTAAGAGGATTGGGCCAGTAACTGAAAGGTCGCTTGTTTGCATCCCCGAGCCAACTAGGTGAAAAATCTGTTGATGTGCCCTAGAGCAAGGCACTTAACCCTAATTGCTCATGTAAGTCGCTCTGGATAATAGCATCTGCTAAATCACTCAAATGTAAGTGGACTTCTTGACGGGCTCCCCCAGGTGGTAAGGGTAGGCAACAAGACATCTGCCACACTGATCCTCATCACTGGGGCCCCTTAGGGGTGTGTACTTAGTCCCCTCCTGTACTCCCTGTTCACCCACGACTGCGTGGCCAAACAACACCATCATTAAGTTTGCTGACGACACAACAGTGGTAGGCTTGATCATGGTCCAAACACCATCATGGTCCAAACACATCAAGACAATCATGGTCCAAACACATCAAGACAGTCGTGAAGAGGGCACGACAAAACCTTTTCCCCCTCAGGAGACTGAAAAGATTTGGCATGGTCCCCAGATCCTCAAAAGGTTCTACAGCTGCACCATCGAGAGCATCCTGACCGGTTGCGTCACTGCCTGGTATGGCAACTGCTCGGCATCTGACCGTAAGGCGCTACAGAGGGTAGTGTGTACGGCCCAGTACATCACTGGGGCCAAGCTTCCTGCAATCCAGGACCTATATAATAGGTGGTGTCAGAGGAAAGCCCATAAAATTGTCAGAGACCCAAGTCATTCACTGTTTTCTCTGCTACCGTACAGCAAACGGTTCTGGAGCGCCAAGTCTAGAACCAAAAGGCTCCTTAACAGCTTCTACCACTAAGAAATAAGACTGCAGAACTATTAAGCAAATGGCCACCGACCCCCCCCCATTTGTTTTGTACACCGCTGCTACTCGCTGTTTATTATCTATGCATAGTACCTCAACTAACCTGTACCCCCGCACACTGACTCGGTACCGGTAACCCCTGTATATATTAGAGGTCGACCGATTATGATTTTTCAACGCCGATACCGAGTCCGATTATTGGAGGACCCCCCAAAAAAGCCGATACCGATTAATCGGCTGATTTAAAGAAAATGTATTTGTAATAATGACAATTACAACAATACGAATTAACACTTATTTTAACTTAGTATAATACATCAATGCAAATCAATTTAGCCTCAAATATATAATGAAACATGTTCAATTTGGTTTATATAATGCAAAACAAAGTGTTGGAGAAGAAAGTAAAAGTGCAATATGTGCCATGTAAAAAAGCTAACGTTTGAGTTCCTTGCTCAGAACATGACAACATATGAAAGTTGGTGGTTCCTTTTAACATGAGACCTCAATATTCCAAGGTAAGAGGTTTTAGGTTGTAGTTAATATAGTATTTATAGGACTATTTCTCTCTATACCATTTGTATGTCATATACATTTGACTATTGGATGTTCTTATAGTCACTTTAGTATTGCCAGTGTAACAGTATAGCTTCCGTCCCTCTCCTCACCCCTACCTGGGCTCGAACCAGGAACACATCGACAACAGCCACACTCGAAGCAGCGTTACCCATCGCTCCACAAAAGCCGCGGCCCTTGCAGAGCAAGGGGAATAACTACTAAGTCTCAGAGCGAGTGACCTTTGAAACGCTATTAGCGCGCACCCCGCAAACTAGCTAGCCATTTCACAACGGTTACACCAGCCATTTGGCTGATAGGCTTGAAGTCATAAACAGTGCTGTGCTTGCGAAGAGCTGCTGGCAAAACGCACGAAAGTGCTGTTTGAATGAATGCTTACGAGCCTGCTGCTGCCTTCCATCGCTCAATCAGACTGCTCTATCAAATATCTAATCGTAGACTTAATTATAACATAACACACAAAAATATGAGCCTTTGGTCATTAATATGGTAGAATCAGGAAACTATCATTTCGAAAACAAAACGTTTCTTATTTCAGTGAAATGTGGAACCGTTCGGTATTTTATCTAACGGGTGGCATCCCTAAGTCTAAATATTCTTGTTACATTGTACAACCTTCAATGTTATGTCATAATTACGTAAAATTCTGGCAAATTAGTTTGCAATGAGCCAGGCTGCCCAAACACTGCCCAAATACACTGACTCTGCGTGCAATGAACGCAAGAGAAGTGACACAATTTCACCTGGTTAATATCGCCTGCTAACCTGGATTTATTTTAGCTAAATATGCAGGTTTAAAAATATATACTTCTGTGTATTGATTTTAAGAAAAGGCATTGGCGTTTATGGTTAGGTACAGTCGTGCAACGATTGTGCTTTTTTCGCAAATGCGCTTTTGTTAAATCATCCCCCAGCGTTGCATCGATTATATGCAACGCAGGACACACTAGATAAACTAGTAATATCATCAACCATGTTTAGTTAACTAGTGATTATGATTGATTGATTATTTTTTATAAGATAAGTTTAATGCTAGCTAGCAACTTACCCGTGCTTCTACTGCCTTCTCGTAACAGGCAGGCTCCTCGTGGAGTGCAATGAGAGGCAGGTGGTTCGAGCGTTGGACTAGTTAACCATAAGGTTGCAAGATTGAATCCCAGAGCTGACAAGGTAAAAATCTGTAATTCTGCCCCTGAACAAGGCAGTTAACCCACTGTTCCTAGGCCATCATTGAAAATAAGAATGTGTTCTTAACTGACTTGCCTAGTTAAATAAAGATGTATAATTATTTATTTTTTAATCGGCGTCCAAAAATACAGATTTCCGATTGTTATGAAAACTTGAAATTGGCCCTAATTAATCGGCCATTCCGATTAATCGGTCGACCTCTAGTATATATATAGCCTTGTTATTGTTATGTTATTGTGTTTCTTTTTATTATTAGTTTATTTGATATTTTCTTAACTCTGTTGGTTAAGGGCTTGTAAGTAAGCATTTCATGGTAAGGTCTACACTTGTTGTATTCGGTGTATGTGACAAATGAAGTTTGATTTGAACTTTCATGTTTGCTGCATTTCACAGTTGTTTCCAGGTCGCTCCGCAGCAGAGAGACTTGACACCGCAGGGATCCTCTCTAACACACAGACAGAATTGGTCTTTGGCAGCTCTGGGTCTATCAAATACAGAAACTATTTTTTGATTTCATATTAACTGGGCAAGTCATTTAAAAACAAATTCTTATTTTCAATGATGGCCTAGGAACAGTGGCTTAACTGCCTTGTCTTAATTTTTTGGGGCTTTTTACCTTATCAGCTCGGGGATTCGATCTTGCAACCTTTCGGTTACTAGTCCAACGCTGTAACCACTAGGCTACCTGCCACCACAATGTGCAAACAAACATGCACACAAATGACAATGTTTACTGCACACCCGACCAGGCTAACGGAACAGGACAGAGACACAACGATACAGACTGCTCTACACAAACGTACCACTACCACATGTGAAAACCAGTAGAATACACTAGAGTACACTATTCAATCCAAATCTCTATCGGTGAGTTTCCGGTAATAAAGGGAAACAACTTTCTTCCCACAAGAAAGACATCCAAATGTGAGTTCTTACAGCAAAATAAAAATCTCAGGATAGAGGTTTGTGTTTTTAGAGCACCGCAATCTATGATTGAAATGCTTCTAGTAGACAGTGAAGCGCTAAAAGCAGGAGGTCCGCTTAGAAGATATGGAGGTGAAGAGGATTAGACTGCCTTTTATTGTGTTCTAGACTTTAATATTAGACAGTGGGCAGTACATCACCAGGGTGCTGATGTGGAGGACTTGGAGGTGGATAGATGGGGAGAGAGAGACAGACACAGACAGAGTATCAATATGAATTTTTTATTTGATGGTTTTATGTGAGATTGCCTTTCAGAGGGCCGCTGGAGTGGCGGGTCAGGAGAGAGAGCAGGTTAGAATGGGAGTGAAAAATATGGTGCGGGCGCACACACACACACACACACACACACACACACACACACACACACACACACACACACACACACACACACACACACACACACACACACACACACACACACACACACACACACACACACACACACACACACACACACACACACACACACACCTCTCTCTTATTAACACACACGCGCACCCTCCCCCTTTCAGTTTTATGAACTTTTCTCATGTGTTCTCATTCTAACACACACACACACACACACACACACACACACACACACACACACACACACACACACACACACACACACACACACACACACACACACACACACACACACACACACACACACACACACACACACACACACACACACACACACACACACACACACACACACACACACACACACACACCTCTCTTATTAACACACACGCGCACCCTCCCCCTTTCAGTTTTATAAACTTTTCTCATGTGTTCTCATTCTAACATACATACACACACACACACACACACACACACACACACACACACACACACCCTCTCTCTCTCCCTCCCCCCCTCTGCTTTCCTTCAGGTGTAGTCATAAATCAGCCGCGTGCGGGGACATGAAATCCCCCAGCCTGGCAGGCTGGGCCAGTAAATGGCCCCTCGCTACCTCCCAGAGTCCATCAAGGCAAGGACGAGTGACCGACCGCCCAGCACCTGCTGACACGCCGGGGACGATGACAGCCGCCACCCCGCTCCCCTTCCCTCCTGCCCACCTCACCTGTACCCAACCCTCACCTCCCCCTCATAACATCTCCTCACTTTTTTTTATAGACAAGATTTTCACCCTCCCCCCTTCAATCCCTCCCTATCCACGTCCAGCCCCCGCATCCATATACTCATTATTTGTCTGTCAGGCCAGCGGACCATTTAAGCTGTGAAATATGCGGATAGGTAGTGCTGAGCTGCTGGCAGAAGCCCTTGTAGCTAGCTGGTGGCTGAGCTGAGTGTTGATGCTCCGTCACCCTGGATGCTTCTGTAGCACAACTACACCTTTCTTTCCCACGCACAGACTAGAGCTCATCCACTGGATTCAAAATATACAGTAGATGGGTCCCTACTGTAAAAAGCTTGACAAAGCAGTGAAATGCTAGGGACGTGTAAACAGACTTGACAAAACAGTGAAATGCTAGGGACGTGTAAACAGACTTGACAAAACAGTTAAATGCTAGGGACGTGTAAACAGACTTGACAAAACAGTGAAATGCTAGGGACGTGTAAACAGACTTGACAAAACAGTGAAATGCTAGGGACGTGTAAACAGACTTGACAAAGCAGTGAAATGCTAGGGATGTGTAAACAGACTTGACAAAGCAGTGCGATACTAGGGATGTGTAAACAGACTTGACAAAGCAGTGAAATGCTAGGGATGTGTAAACAGACTTGACAAAGCAGTGAAATGCTAGGGATGTGTAAACAGACTTGACAAAGCAGTGAAATGCTAGGGACGTGTAAACAGACTTGACAAAGCAGTGAGGTACTAGAGGCAGCATGACACAGCCTTGGGAGGATGGGAAGTACACTTCATCTAGGAGTTAAGGTCCCCTTCCCTGGAGGTCACAGACTACCAAGAGCCACTGGGAGTCATGATTGAATGAGCCAGTCAGTGAGGGGGAAAGGGGGGGGAATGAAAAGAGAGAGAGAGCGAGAATATGAATCCATATGAGGGGGAGAGAGTGAGAAAGAGAATAAAAACAATATGAGGGAGAGAAAGTGAGAGAGAGAAAATAGACAGAACGGTGAGAGCAGTGTGGAGCAGAAGACAAGGGAGGCTGACAGGGAGCAAGAGGAAGAAATGAGAAGACAAGGGAGGCTGACAGGGAGCAAGAGGAAGAAATGAGAAGACAAGGGAGGCTGACAGGGAGCAAGAGGAAGAAATGAGAAGACAAGGGAGGCTGACAGGGAGCAAGAGGAAGAAATGAGAAGACAAGGGAGGCTGACAGGGAGCAAGAGGAAGAAATGAGAGTGAAAATGAGAAGAGAGAGCAAAAAAGGAGAGAGAAAGTCGACTGTGATGAATGGCTATAGGAAAGAGGGAACCGGGTGACGGGGTGGTCTGTCACCAATGCTCTCAGAGGGCCTAACACAGACAGATAGGTGCAGTGGTCAGTGCATGCATTCCATTCCAACCCAGACCATACCATAACTCTCCAGCTCCTCTCACCGAATTTATATTTGCGGTTTGAGCCCTTATAGTGTACTACTTTTGACCAGGAACTGTAGGGCTCTGGTTAAAACTAGTGTGCACTATATAATGAATATGGTGCCATTTGGGACATATCCCTGATGTTGATGGAGGATAGTTACAACAACAGATGCAAAAGACAAGAGGGCTTCTAAAAAATAGGATCTCTTTTCAGGTCATTCTGGTTCAACAGTTGAACTGGACATTCAAGGGAATTTTGCAATTGAGTTTACATTTTACAATTACACTTTGGGATTGACTGGGAAGGAAATGAATTTGACCCCGATTGTAAGGCTGCGTGAACATCCGGTCCGGTCTCCTCAGTCCTTACTATGGCACCTGGAGCAGGTTAGAACTGGAGTGGAGAGACCCTACAGTCTGGGTCAAAAGCTTGACATCAGGAGTACTTGAAATGCAGTCTTCCTTTCTAAAACCACAGCTGGAGAGAGACACAGACTGACATAGAGAGTTAATAGCCTAAAATGAACCAACCGTTCAAATGAATTAAGAAACTGTTGCACACTTCTAAAAATGCATCCTTACAAAAAGGGGCTTGGGTTAAGGTGGTAGACGTGGCAGGGGCGGCTGAATTTCAGAGAACATTTTAGAGGCCCCCATATTGGCGGTGTAGTGACATTTTTGCATTTTTAAGACAACTTCCTGCAATTTGACACATTTCTTTATGGATCTGAGAGAAATGTTTGCAGTTTTATAGCTAATTTCCAGCAATTCTACACTTTTTAGCATGTAGTTGAGATAAACATTTGCAGTTTTAAAGCTAATTTCCTGCATTTTGGCATGGCTAACGCTGTGTTCTTTTGCTCAAAATCTCTAGTCCTAAATGTGTTGTTTTTGGAAAGATCAATTCTCCATGAGTCAAACTTTTATTTTGGTGATTGTCAGTTATCAAAGATGTTATTAAATAATATCCATGATCTTTTATACATAGACACTACCTGTCAAAGGTTTTTAGAACACCTACTCATTCAAGGGTTTTTCTGTATGTTTACTATTTTCTACATTGTAGAAAAATAGTGAGAACATAAAAACTATGAAATAACACATGGAATCATGCTGTAACCAAAAAAGTGTTAAACAAATCAAAATATATTTTATATTTGAGATTCTTCAAATAGCCATCCTTTGTCTTAATGACAGATTTGCAAACGCTTGGCATTCTGTGCCTTCTTAAAAGTTAATTTGTGGAATTTCTTTCCTTCTTAATGCGTTTGAGCCAATCAGTTGTGTTGTGACAACGTAGGGGGATAAACAGAAGATAGCCCTATTTGGTAAAAGACCAAGTCCATATTATGGCAAGAACAGCTCAAATAAGCAAAGAGAAACGACCTTTGTCCCCATGTGCAGTTTCAAACCGTAGTCTGGCTTTTTATGGTGGTTCTGGAGCAGTGGCTTCTTCCTTGCTGAGCAGCCTTTCAGGTTATGTCGATATAGGACTCGTTTTACTGTGGATATAGATACTTTTGTACCGGTTTCCTCCAGCATCTTCATAAGGACCTTTGCTGTTGTTCTGGGATTGATTTGCACTTTTTGCACCAAAGTACGTTCATCTCTAAGAGACAGAATGCGTCTCCTTTCTTATCGGTATGACAGCTGCGTGGTCCCATGGTGTTTATACTTGCATACTATTGATAGATGAACGTGGTACCTCCAGGCGTTTGGAAATTGCTCCAAAGGATGAACCAGACATGTGGAGGTCTAAATTTTTCCCCCTGAGGTCTTGGCACTGAGTTTGAAGGTAGGCCTTGAAATACAACCGCAGGTACACCTCCAATTAACTCAAATGATGTCAATTAGCCTATCAGAAGCTTCTAAAGCCATGACATAATTGTCTGGAATTTACCAAGCTGTTTAAAGGCACAGTCAACTTAGTGTATGTAAAGTTCTGACTTCTGAAATGTGATACAGTAGATTATAAGTGAATTGTTGGAAAAATGACTTGTATCATGCACAAAGTAGATGTCCTAACCGACTTGCCAAAACTATAGTTTGTTAACAAGACATTTGTGGAGTGGTTGAAAAACTAACTTTAAAGACTCCAACCTAAGTGTATGTAAACTTCCGACTTCAACTGTATGTGATATTGGATAGGCATTAGGCAACGGCAATGTTTCTAGATTCTCTACAATGTATTTTCACATATCAAACCATGACAGATCAGTGATTACTTTGAGAAGGAAAGGAAGTTTTGAATAATTAGATGTGAACCAGACAGGGCGTTGTAATGTCCGAGCCCATCTTTTTTTCTTTGCTGTCCAGTTTCCTGGTGGCGGTACCCAGGTAATGCACCATAATGGGGTACACGTGTGGGGCCACCAGCGGCCTAATGGACTGGGGTCCTCGCGGACAGGGAGGCCTTTCTTTTTGCCTGATTGAAACTGATGGGCCGGGGAATGGGAGGAGAGGAGCGTGGCCGCCTAACATCGCCCCTGCCGTGCCCCCTTCACAGACACACACCGTGCCTCCACACAAATCTCCATCTCAGACTCCATTATTCATTTGGTTTCTTT